>NW_028281149.1:207500-257500 GCF_059751285.1 Brachycentrus maculatus
AACGCTGCCATGACGGGTTCGTATTCGAGATCACCAGTCTGATGATGTTGATTATGACAAAACCCAGTCACTGGTCAAATAAAATAAATGTGGAAAAAACCATAAAGTTGTTATTTTATTATACAAAATGCAATTCCACCAAGAAATGTCAGTACAAAACTTAAATCTAATAAATGTGTTTATTCTTGCAGATTAAACATGTGAAAAAATATACATCAAACAAAGATCTGCTTCCAGAAGTTGAAGAATCTTGCATCAGGTCACAATCCAGCAGTAAAGCCACTCAAACAGAAGTCCCGTCTCTTCTTACGGCTCAAACATCTCCCGCGCAGAGAGCCAAACCGAATGTCGAAGTTATTCCCAAACAAGATGCCCATACCTTCACCCTACCAGATTCAAAAACCACTAACTCCCAGATACTAAAAACTAATCATAAACCCGCCAATTCCCAGATACAAACTAATTATCAACCCGCCAATTCCCCGATATTAAAAACTAATTATCAACCCGCAAATTCTCAGATACTAAAAACAAATTATGAACCCGCAAATTCTCAGATACTAAAAACTAATCACGAACCCGCAAATTCTCAGATAGTAAAAACTAATTATGAACCTGCAAATTATCAAACACTAAAAACTAATTATAAACTCGCAAATTCCCAGGTAGTAAAAACTAATTATGAACCTGAAAATTCCCAGATCATAAAAACTAATTATGAACCCGCAAATTCTCAGATACAAACTGATTATGAACCCACAAATTTGCTGGAAAATGACAAAGCAAAGTGTGCAACGAAGACCAGCCCGCCGACGGACGATGACAATATCATGATGGAAATGGAGAAACTCTTCCAGACCGACGAAACCGGCGGTGAAGACGACATATTCGACAGCTTCATGTCCGACAAGCAAGTCAAGATGATCATGGAGGAAATCAACCAGTACGAGGCGGCCAGCACCCGCCTCGAGGCGGAACCTGCCCCTCACGAGCTGTCTCTGGACACCCGGCTCCAGGAGATGCTGCAGCCCGTGAGATGCAGCTACGTCTCCAGCAGTCAGCCGGCTTCCACCAAGAAGTACGTCTACTCTCGCTGGCCGTGCGAACTGTACTACCAGAAACAAAAACTGCGCTTAAAACTCGACCTCATCTGTGAAAGGAATCACAAGTTGCACGCTAAGGTAATAAAGACTTTTTAACCGGATCCACGCGGCTCGCATAGCCGTATTTGTTTTCACAAAACATGACTCATAAGCGGCTGACATAAGCACATGTGTTTTTACTTTCCTCCAAGTTTCGAACCTCAGTTCAACTTGGAGGGATTTTTTCATGGTGTGGAACTTTGGATAAAATAATATGTCAATCCTTGGCCTTATGACATCTGTTGAAATATCTGACTAATAATTTGTAACATCACAAGGATAAATAAAAGAACAGATCCCTGATTTTTCTTGAGGTCGGTAATTAGTCCGTGCCATAATCATGCCCTATATCTGTCTCACTCTCGACGCTACGCATCGCCAGTGGGTAAGAGTGACACACGATGCGTGCTTTGATTTATTTATGTTACGATCTTATTTGTTTATATTACGATATTTTTCAAGAATAGTGTGACACAAGTGTATTATAGAGTACCAAAAAGGCACAATGAATCCCATTGAACATTTTTGTTTAGGAAAATAAATCGTCTCTTAACTAAACACATGATAAAAGTAATCATTTAAAAAACCCTGACCAACTTGTAACCTGGTAGATAAAGGAGCGGTTCGCGGAGCTGTTCGGCTACGACTCATCGGACGAGCAGGCGCTGCAGTCGCCCGACACGTCGGAGGAGTTTGTGCGCAGCTGCCGGGTGCGCGCGGGCCCGCTCGTGGTGCGCCACGTGCGCCGCTACGTGCAGCGCGCACGCCTGCCCGCTCGCCTCCTGCGTCCCCTCGCCCGACACCTGCTCTACCGACTCGTGCACGTCAACCAGTACCCCGGTAAATACGGCTCTTACCAATATCTGTCAATTTCTTCTTCTTCTGCCTGGCTACATCCCAACTTATCGTCTTTGTAGACTGCTGGGGTCAGCTCGCCTCGTCCTCAGGTTGTAAGTCTTGCTGTCATGGACAACGTCACGTAGGCCATGTCTTCGAACCATGTTCTCTCTTTGCAGCATCCGTGAATTTTTTGATCTTCTAGATACCTTCCGAGGAAGATGCATTTCTATTCCTAGTTTATGACACGCTCGAGTTCTCTGCATCCTATACGCCCATACCATCTCAATTGTCTTTCCTGTACCCTCTGATTTATGTCTGTTACGCCCAGGCTTCTACGAATGTGTGAACTCTTTATTTTGTCTCTACGGGTGGATTGTCAATTTGTCAACCCCGTCAGCTCCGTAAATGCCCAGACTTCCATATAATAATACTTTACTAATCTCATTGTCAGAAAAAATTGTCTCTATTTTCAGGACATTTCCAGGTTTTAGTAGTGTGATATAATATTATGTGTCACCGGTATTTGCCCGATAGTTTTCACAGGACACCAATGTGATATCTCTTTTTCTTATATTAACCTGTTAACCGGGGAGTTCACTTTTTAATTACGCAACATACAACGGGCGCGAACTCTTTCACTAGGACGTGTCAGTACGTCACGCCCGGTAGACGTGATTTCATATATTTTTATTCATGCTTAAAATAAATGAAAAGACTGAAATATGTATTTTTTGTTTATTTATATATAAATCACAAAGGAAAATACAAAATTACAAACAAATAGAAAATAACACGAAGAAAAAAAATAAAAGTATCGAATTTTGATGGATATTTGAAAAATGTATTCTATAGTAAAAAGGTTGGAAATATAAAAAAATAAGTAAAAAATATATAATTCAAAAATGGGTAGGTAAGTGTAAGTATGTAGCTGTTACTGCTCGCCCAGAACACGTCCACCACTCTCAATAGCCAAATGATACCGATTCCCTCCGTGTCTTAAATTCAACACATGTATGGATGACTAATTACCTTTGTTGTTGGAAAATATAGTTCCACCCATTCCAGAGCGCAACATTTATTTCAAGGACGTATTTATATATCCAGCACGTACCTGATATTGTTTACATTTGACGTATTTATACGTCCCGCCGGGTTAACAGGTTAATAATTTAAGCGTTAGAGTCCTGAGAATCAAGTCAAGAGATATATTGACTCTGGTATACTTTGCCAATGATTCCAGTATATTTTAACACATTTTTAAAGTTCTGATTTCTCAGTAATATTCACAAATAAACAAATGAAACTAATTTTTAGTGAAGAATGGAAAAACATTTTTTTTTATAGAAACCTATTGTTGTTGCCCTTGCAATGTCCACTTAATTTCAAATGGACCATTTTAGCAAAAAGTCCTGAGCAATTTTAGCAAACATCTCAGCACTAAAACGGTCAAAGAAATAGAAGCGTATACAGTAAGGCAGCTTGTGCACTACGCGGAATTTTACCGTCCGGCAGTCCGGTTTCGAAAAATAAAAGCGACTACGACAGTTTAGCGTGCCGCGCGCACGCTAAATTTACGCACACCGTGATCACGCACCGATCGAGCACACCGATCCGAAGAAAGAAAGACAAAAGCACAAGCCAATCATCCGTTTTATATGCTAACTGAAGTGCCGGACGGTAAAATTCCGTGTAGTGCACAAACGCGCTAAGGGTTGGTTCATAAAGAAAATTTGATGAGGGGTCTGATGACATCCGGGTCTAACGATAAATTGCTCTCAAATTAAAAATTTCAATGTTGCCATAAAAGGATTGCTATGAAAACAAGAGTTATTTATAGAGTTGGCCTTTAATTTGTAGAACTCCATTTTAATTTATATATTAAATCAAACACTGATTTTTAGAGTCTTACAAATTGTATTTATTGTTGAATACACATAAAAATAAAATTTGTGACAACTGTTTCGCCTTGTTATGGCATTTTCAAACTAATGTTTTAGTTTGACATTTGTTTAAAAAATAGTTGACATTTGTTTGAAAATGCTTTTATAAATACAATTTAGTACACTCTAAAAATCAGTGTTTGATTTTAACATTTAATATATATAAAACAAAAGAGTTACATGTTCTTGCAGTGTTGCTAACAACAAATAAGTTAGTGAGAATATTATCATTTCAGATGACTATGAGTGCTTCCTCTTTGTGAAGGAATACTTCCATCACCGCCCCCGGATTCGGTGCCAAGCCGACTTCTGAACGTATTCTCAAATATCTACCTATACCAAATACTAGTTGATAAAAATACAAAAGCAACCTTATAATTATAAATCCAGTGTAATCAAATACGCGAATCCCAGTCCAACGACACTCACTCATAATACATAAATACACAAGAACCACAAGATTCAAAATGCAGAAACAAATTCAATCAAACCAAAATTGCAACCAACATTTTGGTTAAAAAGAATTAAACATATTTCACAAAGGTCCATGTCCTACTCTCATTATCCATCTTCTTCTTCTTCTGCATATCGCTCACTCCTTTCAACAACGTCATATATCAAATCATAAATTTTCCGCTGTGCATGTTTTCGGAATGCCCAGAAAATGTACTATATCCCAGCAAACGCGGCATATTTTTAACTTAATATTTACCCGCCACAGGGCAGAAAGTGTTATTTTTGCATTTTGAAGAAAATGTATTGTTTAGTAATTTTTTTTGATATCCTAAATATTTTTCAAATGTAGAATAAACATTCAGGTTTAACCTAAAGAGATCTGTTGCACAGTAAAAAGTTCAATAAGTGGCTTGATATTTATTTTTAATACATTTTATTATATTTTTAAACTTTAAAAACGATCTCCTGAAAAATCCAGTTTTTTTATATATGACGTTGTTGAAAGGAGTGAGTGTCCTACCGGGTCCTCCCGACGTTGACGATCACTCGGGAGAAACCTTGTCTGTCCCGGGCAGCAGGGAACAGCTCCTCCACACCTCTCATCACGGTCCACTCTGGAATGTTGCCAAGCCAGGAAAGCTGCCTTCTTCCAACCCCTCGGCGACCCTCAATCTTCCCTTTTATGACCAGTTGTAGGATGGCATACTTTTTACCTCTTATTATCCATAACATCATTAAATATAACTATTTATAAAAGAGATTGGATAGTGGAGGTGGGTTGGTAGATGTGAAATACAACATCATATCTTCCATAATTGCATGATTCTTGACAAACTAATAACTTACAAATATTCACTACATACGACAATAATTGTAAAATGCGCCACGGGAAACCCACTAAGCGCACATTATTGTAAATTTAAAATTGTAATTATGTGTATGATAAAATAAAGAAATATTGAAAACAAAAGAGAGTTGACAGATTGAAGTACCTTGGGAAGTGTCCCAGTTAAAAACGTCGACCCAAAAACTGAAATAAAAAGTAGAATATAGGCTGCTTTCCACAAAATCAAATGTGTTTGGTTTTGTGGTATTTTTTTTTAAGGAGTAATAAAAATAAAAAATTTCATTAATTGTTTCGGCAGTTACTTTGTGGTAAAACCTATCAATTTTTAAATAATTTTTTTTACTTAGTAAATACCACTATTTCTTAAAATCTACTGTGACATGTGTTGTGTTTAAAAATGATGCGGAATGCATCGAAACACGTGTCACAGTAGATTTTAAGAAATAGCGGTATTTAATAAGTAAAAAAAAATATTCAAAATTTGTTTGATAAAATAAAAACGCATTTTTTTAAATTTACTTTATTTAATATCGTAAATAAATGTCATTTGTCAATAAAAAATATTGTTCTTTTCATATTATACTTTGACAATGTTTAATACGTTTTCTTAATTATAAATTGACAGGTACTTATTTTTTTTACATTTGTACATATTTTAAAGACGGAGGTTTCCGCGGCGAATGATGCACACTTTTCATAAGGATTATTGTGATTTATTGTCGCTCACTTAGCAGCCTCAGAATATCAGATCTTGGCAAGGAGAAATATGTGGCCAATCTGCTTCGTGATTAGTATAGCAGCAGGGTTAATAATAATAATAATCATTTTGGATAATTTATATGGCGCCATATTCCTAAAACACCCCAAGAGCGCTTCACTGTAATTTAATTGGGGAAGAAGGGACCGTGGAAATGATTAGCAAAAAAAGGCATTTTTAGTTTTTTGTAAAGATCATCTTACTGTTTCTAACTACTGGTGGAGAGAGCATTCCACGCTATCGGTCCGCAACAGCAAAGGCACGCTCGCTAAATTAAGGGCGCGGTAGCTGGTAAAATCACTTTATCCATAGCATTTGTAGCCGATCGAAGCGTGAGACGTCTATCAACTAATTCGTCTGGAATACACAGGTCTTTTAGATACTCTGGAGCCATATTATGTATCGATTTATATTTTATTTATTGTTTCGGCATTAACTTTGTGGTAAGACATGTTACAATAATTAAAGAAAACACTTCGTTTTTTACCACTTGAGTTTAATTATAGACTACATGTTTCAGAAGCTAAACTTCCATCATTCAGGTCTGTATAATAACTAAAATATAAAATATAAAATTGTTCTATAAATAAGGATAGGGGGAAAATAAGGGGAAGGGGTTAGTCAAGGAACGGAGTTTGAAAACAAAGGAAAAATTGAAAGCAATGGCGAAGAATTAATTCTAATAATAATTTATTAAATAATATATTGTTTCAAAATTCTTCGCCATTGCTTTCAATTTTTCCTTTGTTTTCAAACTCCGTTCCTTGACTAACCCCTTCCCCTTATTTTCCCCCTATCCTTATTTATAGAACAATTTTATATTTTATATTTTAGTTATTATACAGACCTGAATGATGGAAGTTTAGCTTCTGAAACATGTAGTCTATAATTAAACTCAAGTGGTAAAAAACGAAGTGTTTTCTTTAATTATTATCGATTTATACATGAGTAGACAGAGTTTACACTCTACCCTTTCGGGAAAGCGTAACCAGTTCAATTGGTGGAAATTCCTAAAATTAGTATCCCTGCAGAAATTCACACTGTCACAGTGGATGGAAAGTCTACGCCTGCAATGCGGTCCAACAGCCTAGAGAGCTCTGCACTTCTTACCATACATCGTACGAAAAGTGAAATAAGTTATACACTATACTATGTAATTGCAGTCGAGTTGTTTTACTGTATGTATATATTTTTTATAATTTTAGTCATTGTTGAAGAAATGATCCCACTAACCACATCTTAGAGGAAATAAAAGACAACCTTTTTAAATCTCGACATGCCCTTTTCAAAAGTAAATACGCCTTACTCCATAAAAAGTCTTAGTAACTTTGCTTTGTTAAGTTTTTTTTTTCAATAGAAATCCTTATCCTAAATCTAGTTTCTTATGATAGTCCTAGTATATCGGTCAATCTGCGTTTGATTTGGAGGGGCCCTTGAGCCACGAGTCCATGAGGGCCCGGGGGGAATGGAGAGAGAGGGTGACGGGTTTGCAGCAGGCGGGGGACTTGTTACGGGAGCTGTTGACGGCGGAGCTAACGGGGTGCCAGGACAGCAGCGCGGAGGGCTGCAGCAGCGACACGGCCTCCGGGAGGGCCACACGCTCCGTGTCCAGCCAGTCCTGACGGAAGAAATATAATTATCATATTAACACATTGTCGTCGGGACAAGGCATTTGCCATTTTTCGCGGACTGTCGGTCAACTGCTGGACACAACAAATGCCGTTTTTGTCGACTCTCGGTTTTCGGTGGGAAACGGCAATATACGGGTTTGTTATCAGCGTAAAATAAGCCTTAAAGGGTAATTTGGTACCCGGGTGCTAGGCGATAGTCTGTCCACGTTATTTGAGATGTCTTATTTGAGTTATTTGTCCGGATTGGCTAGTGTGCCGCTTGTAAAAGTGTCGCAAGAAATCTAGAGTTTTTATGCAATCTCAATCTCCAGTTTGGTTTGAGTCATTTCACATATTGAACTATTTTTCATTCCGCTCGCACTGTTTTGTTTACTGTTTGGTATTTTATTATTTGAATATATTAGCATTGTATAGGGAATGATACCTTTATTTTGATAAGACTATTTTTTAGAGTTTACAATGCTTCTAAAATTGTGAAATACGGAATACTTAATTGAAAATTATGATTAAAATTTATTTTTGATGATCAAATGTCATTTATGATTTCTTTGAAAATTTCTATTGAAAATATTATTTGGTTTAGAAACTGTGTCAATTTTAAGAAAGCAATATATTTTTGCGCTAATCGCGAAAAACATCCGCTATAGGCTAGGGTCTATTGTTCGAAGCACCCGACTACAATGTGTTAATAAAACCTTGGATAGCATGACTCTGGCCAATGTCTGTACATGACGGATTCCTCAGTTCTTTGGACACGTTGCGCGCAGCAATGAGGGTAGCCTGGAACGACTGGTTGTGATCGGTAGCCTGGAGGAGAAGAGTAGAAGAGGAAGATCCCCACACGATGGAACAATCAAGTAAAGGCAGCAGCAGGCACCTCGGTGGTCGGAGTGCTACGTGCAGCGCAGTCAAGGGATAACTGGAGAAGAGTCATTGCTTCCACAAGGGTCCTAAGACGGAGAAGAAGAGAGAAAATATTTTAAGGACCATAATCCAAACTAGTGTTTATAGGCTCCGCATATATTTTATTATGTCCTCGTGTATTATATAGTATTAAAATGTATCGAATTACACCGTGGAATCTGTGGCCATGAAAATAAATATTAGTAATGTACAAAAGGTAAGCTACTAACTGCGACCTGCTGGTCCGTGTCGAGGATAGCGGGCATCCGGTGGTGCAGCCACTGCAGGTACGGCGCCGCGCCCAGTGTCACCACGGAGTACGAGTACAGCGCGCCCTGCAGCTCCTCATCGCCGCTCCACGCCGAGTACACCCCGGCCATGCGCAGGACCCTGGCTCCGGACTCTCCAGACGTGGCTCCGGGATCCTCACTCGTCCGCCAATCTTTCCTCTGCAAATGTTATTCCGCAATTGCTTGCGATGCACTTGACCCTCTCCTATATTAACACTTGTCCACTTTCAATCCACTAGAACTTCACTAGAGACATCTATGGTGAGACGAGGGGAGTTTTTTATTAAGCAGAAACTCTTTCATTTGTATGTGAGGTCCGAATCCTGGATTTTATTCCAAGAATTTGAGTAGTGTGGTTGTCAATCGTGGGTAGAATTGGTGAAGTTACACGTGTGTAAAGTGACCACTTAAACCAGCCTATGACGGTCGTAAGCCCCGTAAATACCCAGACTTCCATATTCTTCTTCATCTTTGATGAGATGTCAAAAAATAGTAAGTTTTACTTAGTAAATACCACTATTCGTAAAATCTACTGTGACATGTGATGTGGAATGCATCGAAACATGGGTCACAGTAGATTTTAAGAAATAGTGGTATTTATTAAGTAAAACTCAAATTCAAAATGAATAGAAAATTTATTAATAAATGAACAGAAAATATAATAATAAAAAAATTATTCAATATCAAGAAGCCAAAATTCAATTTAAGAATAAAATATGATTAAATGAAATTGGCTCTTTAGACGGGAATTCCAAAAATTGGCGTGGCAGTCAATGTGTTAACGTTATTATTACCTGATTGTAAATGTAGTATGGCTGTTTGGAGGAATCGGTCGTCTGCCACTCGTAGAATCCTTCGGCAATGATAATGCACCTATTTCCATCTCTCAGGGCACTTCCATACAACTTGGAAGATGTTATCCCTTCCAGCCTGCAGTTGTTGGTGGACAGCCCGTGATTCTTGTAGCTTCCCTTCAAAAGTTCATTTCTTTATTTTAAATTAATTCACACAACATTGACGTGAATAAAAGCATTCGGGAATAAAATAAATGGTAAAGATAAATTTATAGTGCCCTGTGGCGCAGTCGGGTGGACGCTTGGCATTGCAGGTTTGATTCCCGCCAATTACAAAATGAAAAAAAAACTAAACTAACCATCACGCCGCTTCTCCGCTGGGGTAGGCAGAGAGAATAGAACACCACACCACTCTGTCCTTGCAAACATTCTTCGCCTCTTTCACGTTCATGCATCTCCTCATACATACCCGCCGATTGTTACGACTCCTAACCTGACCACTTTCAAGTATTTGGCATACCTGATCGTGCCATGTTTTTCTCGGTCTTCCTCTGCTCTTTTTTCCACTTACATTCGCCTCATAAATTTGTTTTACCGTTCTTTCCTCACTCATTCGTTCTACATGTCCAAACCATCTCAACACACCTTTCTTAATTTTATCGATAATACTTATCTCAGCTTTGCATTCCTTCCTTATTTCACTATTCGCACATCTATCATACATCGTTTTCTTGCACATTCTTCTCGCTTTCTCGAGAGATCGCATTTCGACTGCATTCAGTTTACTTTCATCCTTCTTTTGCCAACTCCATGTTTCACTTCCATACATTATAAATTACAAAATGAATTCATTTTTAATATATTTTTTTGAATATATTTTTTCAATTGGTCTGGGTGCTTATGGTGTATTTTATACATCTACCTTCCCTAGCCTACCTTCAGACAATCCTATCGATGTAAAAATATTAAATACAAATTATAAAGGGTTAAAACTTAATACGTGGAGATTTTTCACCTTCAGAAGGCAGTTGAAAATAACATTCCTTTAATTAATGACCAAATAAATTTTCCTTATAGTCCATTCTTTGATTCAACATCGATTAAGCAAGATTCATAAATATCCAATTCAAACCCCGCCCACTCCTTTCAACCTATATAAACCCGACGTACTGTGACTAACATCCCTAGTGCATGTCAGACCTCGGCTCTTATTGCATGTTTGTTCTGCAACCCCTAGTGCATGTTGGTCCTCGGTCAAACATATTGTGTAGTTGTGTGTGAATAGTGCTATGGTAGTGACGGGTAGTATTGTTTGCATGTTGCGGTAGTGATTGTCCTGACGAAGAAACAGGTATGTCCCGAAACCGGTAGACATCAAAATCTCGGTGGGTGGTTATTAACTAATATCACTAACATTTTTGTATTTTATTGTTAAAAAACACATAAAAATAAATTTTGTGCAATTGTTTCGCCTTGCAATCTTATAAAAATCTCAGCGAGTGGTTGTATACTAATATTACTAACATTTTTATAAAAATCTCAGTGAGTGGTTGTATACTAATATTACTAACATTTTTATAAAAATCTCAGTGAGTGGTTGTATACTAATATTACTAACATTTTTATAAAAATCTCAGTGAGCGGTTGTATACTAATATTACTAACATTTTTATAAAAATCTCAGTGAGTGGTTGTATACTAATATTACTAACATTTTTATAAAAATCTCAGTGAGCGGTTGTATACTAATATTACTAACATTTTTATAAAAATCTCAGTGAGTGGTTGTATACTAATATTACTAACATTTTTATAAAAATCTCAGCGAGTGGTTGTATACTAATATTACTAACATTTTTATAAAAATCTCAGTGAGTGGTTGTATACTAATATTACTAACATTTTTATAAAAATCTCAGTGAGTGGTTGTATACTAATATTACTAACATTTTTATAAAAATCTCAGTGAGCGGTTGTATACTAATATTACTAACATTTTTATAAAAATCTCAGTGAGTGGTTGTATACTAATATTACTAACATTTTTATAAAAATCTCAGTGAGTGGTTGTATACTAATATTACTAACATTTTTATAAAAATCTCAGTGAGCGGTTGTATACTAATATTACTAACATTTTTATAAAAATCTCAGTGAGTGGTTGTATACTAATATTACTAACATTTTTATAAAAATCTCAGCGAGTGGTTGTATACTAATATTACTAACATTTTTATAAAAATCTCAGCGAGTGGTTGTATACTAATATTACTAACATTTTTATAAAAATCTCAGTGAGTGGTTGTATACTAATATTACTAACATTTTTATAAAAATCTCAGTGAGCGGTTGTATACTAATATTACTAACATTTTTATAAAAATCTCAGTGAGGTTGTATACTAATATTACTAACATTTTTATAAAAATCTCAGTGAGTGGTTGTATACTAATATTACTAACATTTTTATAAAAATCTCAGTGAGTGGTTGTATACTAATATTACTAACATTTTTATAAAAATCTCAGTAAGTGGTTGTATACTAATATTACTAACATTTTTATAAAAATCTCAGTGAGTGGTTGTATACTAATATTACTAACATTTTTATAAAAATCTCAGTGAGTGGTTGTATACTAATGCTTTGCAACTCAAAATAACTTTGCAAAAAATTTATATTTATTTTTATTTTATTTTATTATTTCTTAAGTTAGCTTATATTACATAATATAAACTATTTTACACACTTAATTTACTACATCTACATATATATATTTACATTTCCTTACAGTACACAAAACATTTATTTTTAAATTCTTTCAGACTCTTTTCATTCTTCATACAATCAGGCATCTCATCATACATTTTTAAGCCATTATACAATAAACAATTTTGCGACTCTGTTTTTTTCATAAATGGCAGTCTTATTTTATATTTTTTGTAGTTAAATGTTCATGACAATTTTTGTTTAAAACTATTTTATCCTTAAAATATTTTGGTAATTTATTGTTAAAAAATTTATGTATAAATATCAGCATATTAAATTTTAATCTCTTTTTTATAGATAACCAGTTTAGTTCTTCTCTCATTTTTTCTACATTATTATATTTATTTTTCTTAAGAACTATTCTAATCGCCTTATTTCGTATAAAAGTATATAGTTTTTATTTTATTTTATAAAAAGATAATAGCTCTCACTTTGTGCCATGGAGGCACCATGCCCCACATCATGGGCTTGACAATTTGCTCGTCGCTCTCTCCGGCGCCAAAATTGGCAGCGGAGACCAGGACGGGCGTTACCTCCGTGGGAGCGATATTGTGCGAGGGGCTGTACTTCTTGCCCAAGTTGTACTCTTCCTTCCACTCGGGAATCTCTTCATCTCCTGTGTCATCTTTTTTGTACGTGCAGGCGCATTGTATCTCCCTGACGCTAAGGGATCTGTGGAAAATGGACATCATATTGACATGCGACTGCCAAAGCAACTAACTAACTTATGTATCAAATGTTAATCAAACACTGATTTACTAAGCAGAAGCTCTTTCATTTGTTTGTGAGGTCTGAATCCTGGATTATTTTCACATACTTGAGAAATGCTAGAAAGCATTATTTTAAATTTTTATTTAAGCTTATAATTTGACCAGTCAATTTATTTAAAACATTTTGAGTGTGTCCAAATACTTGTTCACAAATTTGGATTATCTCCAATAAAGAGTTATTTTTCTACAAAATGTAAAAAATAACTCCTATCTGGAGATAATCCAGATTAGTGAACAAGTATTTGTATATTAAATGTTAAATCAAACACTGATTTTTCGAGTCTACTAAGTTGTATTTTATTTTGTTTTGAATATTGAAAGCATTTACTTTGTGGATCATATTGATATATTATTTCGAGAAATAAAAATACTTTGTGTTTTGATCCACTCACATTTTTATTAACCAACTAGTTTCGGCAACAACCTGTTGCCCTCTTCAGGGTTTTAGTCATTAATTAAACCCTGACGAGGGCAATAGGTTGTTGCCGAAACTAGTTGGTTAATAAAAATGTGAGTGGATCAAAACACAAAGTATTTTTATTTCTCGAAATAATATGTATTTAATTTTTTTTTTTAACACATAAAAATCAATTTTGTGACAGCTGTTTCGCCTAGTTATGGCATTTTTAAACGAATGTGAAGATTAAATGGACTGACGGTCCATACATACCCTATACAATTCTAGGTACTTAGGTAAAGGTGGAGACTGACCGGAGCATTTCGTTACGACGTTTCGTAACATAATGTCGTAACATCGCTCGCGGCGAGCATCCCAAACTATGGATGGAGCGCTCGGCTCGGTGTACTGACTGCCTGAATGCTCGCATCGTAATGTGTCATGTTACGACGAAATGCTCCGGTCAGTCTCCACCTTAATATTTTAACATGTGCAGTAATAATTTTGTCTTACGCTATAAAAACATTACTGGTCTCTAAATACCATGTCAATGAATTCTGTCTTTCCACGAAAATGAATATAAGTATATGTGCCTACATGCCCCATCAACTATGTTTGTCTCCCGTAAAATGAAGGCGGAGAGAATAAACCAAAATATCATCTCTTAACCGGATCCACGCGGCTCGCATAACCGTATGTGTTTTCACAAAACATTCCCTGTACGCGGCTGACATAACCGTTTGTGTTTTTACTTTACTCCAAGTTTCGAACCTCAGTTCAACTTGGAGGGATTTTTTCATGGTGTGGAACTTTGGATAAAATAATACGTCAATCTTTGGCCTTATGACATCTGTTGAAATATCTGACTAATAATTTGTAACATCACAAGGATAAATAAAAGAACAGATCCCTCATTTTTCTTGCGGTCGGTAATTAGTCCGCGCCATAATCATGCCCTATATCTGTCTCACTCTCGACGCTACGCATCGCCAGTGGGTAAGAGTGACACACGATGCGTGCTTTGATTTATTTATGTTACGATCTTATTTGTTTATATTACGATATATTTCAAGAATAATGTGACACGAGTGTATTATAGAGTACCAAAAAGGCACAATGAATCCCATTGAACGTTTTTGCTTAGGAAAATAAATCGTTTCTTAACTAAATACATGATAAAAGTAATCATTTAAAAAACGGCGAAATACCGCCGCGCACGGGCGTCTCTCAGGAACAAAGTGAACGCGGTTAAAAGGTAAATGCATTAAGTCAATTTTGAAGGAGACATAAAAAACCTTTAATGTAGCAGAATCCGCCTATTGTGTTCACAGATAATGTTATCAATTGTTCAATTTGAAATAATTCGATGTTTTTTTTTATACATATTTTATATATTTTTACAGGTTTTCGTGTAAGTCAAAAAATAATAATTTTATACATTGTAAGTAATAATATTACGCACTAGTTTTAAAGAATATAGTGTGAAAACAGAATAGATCTACATGCATATTCTTTTTTAAAAATATTTAATCAGATACGTACATAACTGCTGTGTTTTTCACGTTAACCTTCCCTATCCTGCATGTAGACAAGCCTTTAAACGCTTTGTGCGTTAATTCTTTCAACAATTTTTTTTTTAAATGAAACGTTGAAAGAATCCTGAACGCAACAAATCTAAATTATGACTAAGTCCTTAATCACATCCTATGCACAGCAAAATTAGTTAGTCTATGATGGACAGTAAAGGCCGAGAGGTGCCAATTCACGTCAGTCGAAATCACGTATTTTATTTTATTTTATCTTCTACTTAATGTTATCAGTCTTACATTATTCTCGAAAGAAACAGGTCCTAAAGCGATTTCAATACGACTTTTCATAATACATATTATAAAAAGAATAATATATACGAACAATCCTGTGCGACCGCACATATTTTGTCAGCAATGGTCCCCGAATTTGTGTTGTGACGGATGAACCGACCGTTGAAGTAACGTTCACTCCAATACACAGACTAACTAATGCTCCATTAAAAAATAGCTAGGAATTCTGGTTAATTTCAATGTTATTACATGTACTTAACCTACGATTCGGCGCGAAATAACAAATATATTTCCGGCTTTCGTTGTTACGCACACATTTTTATTTTGACATTTTTTCAAAATTTGCGGGTCAACCAGAGATTATATCGAAGATGATTATTTACTAGAGGAATCACAGACTATAACCGAATAGCCTATATAGAAACGAGCACGTTCATAAACATAAGTTTAAGATCATAACTATTTTTCAACTTGTGTGGCACCCCTTTTTTCATCGGTACTTACCAACTTACGTTGATCTACGTTCTACCCACCTATGCAGTCAAACCTCTCATAACGAGTTTAATTCGTTCCTGCATCTTACTCGTTAAGCGATACATTTTCCCATACAAATCAATGTAAAGTACGATAACGCGTTCCAGACCGAAAGAAAACTCATTTTTTCATTTATTTTTTAACGTTTATCCAAGTAAAACTACCTATAAATTGTTAAGGAATGTAAAAACTTGGAATTTAGATTTGAAAAAAAAAACTTTTCTTAAAATATGAATTTATGACATAATTAATCCCTTCAAAATTTTTCGAAAATGTGTCACAGCATTATTATTGAATAAAATTGTGTCACGAATAGCCACCTCCTTATGAGTGTGATGCTTCTTAATGTACGATGGAACAGTTTCAGTATTTCTCTTATTATGCTAGAAAATTGTTTGCTCTGCTACTTCTTCCGCCTCCATTAACAAACTCTTCTCCATAATTTCTTACTATGAAACACGATGCAACTCTATAAGCTCTTCGGTGGTCAGCTCTTGGCTTTACTCTTTCACAAGCTCTTCAATATCGTTGTTATCGTGATATTGCAGAAGTGAGAGTGATGTAAACCTCCTTTCCGAGCCGCGAAAGTCCCAGTTCACAAATGAATGTCGTGAAAAAGGGACTTGCCCTTCCTCTGCTACTCGTTATGCGAAACATCGCTCGTTAAGGGAGCATCTTTTTCACTTTTTTTTTCTCGTTATGCGAATTACTCGTTAAGAGAGGTTCCACTGTATGTAGGTATTTACTTACATTATTTTTTTTTACATTACCAGTTAAAAGTTAGACCATGAACTTTCTTATCCGTTATTTTTATATAAAAAATGTTCCGACTTTAAACCCGATTTTTTTTTTCTTACGCATTTTATAGCAAACATAAACCGCCCCGCACAAGTGCAACTAAAAATACACGCAGATAAAAAATAATAAAGCGCAAATTGACAAATTTTTAAAGATGAGGAATCCGAAGAAATGATTCACGTTTTGAATATTTTATTAATATTAAAACTAAAGCATTTATTTTTATTTTTAAAGAGATTAAAAAATCAGTCTAAAGTAAAAAATGATAACTAATAAAATAGCATTATATTTTTACGCTGAATCAAATTGTAAACAAGAAAAGTAACATAAAACGGTTGTTATTATCACAGAGCTTAAGGAAAGTATCCACCGTGAAATTCATGACATCCAGTCAAACCTATTGGACAGTAGCTAATGGACAGTATTATTTTTTAAAAAAATGACATTCCTTCCGTTTTTGATTAAAACCCAGTGGTGAAGTCCTAAATTTAAAAAAGCACCGGAGCGCACCGCCACCCCTATGATGAAATAGGGGGGTAAATTTTTTAAAGATTTGAATTTTTTGGACCTTGTGTTTTCATTCGATGAAATTGAAATAGAACATCATTCTTTACATAAGCCTGAACTTTGAGACCTCACCCTTGGGGCGGTTAAACCTTAATACACACCGACATCCGATTTTCTCTTCTTTGCAGATAAGCCAAGGAAATATTTTACTTTTTTCCTCCCAAATGTCCGCATTTCAAACGTCTGGCCAAAGCGGTGACCTATACATGATTTACATTTGAACATTTTTCTTTTATTATTGTCCCATCACAATTATTATGAATTGGTTTATTTTCACCGTTTATATTTATGTTTTGCTCTTCAACTTTTATGTATGTATTCTGACTGAGACCTACTTTAATATTTTTATTATCATGTATTTGTGTTTCATCCATCGAATAATGCAAAAACAGTCGAAAGGGAAGATAGATTAATTATTGTTCCAGCAGTGAGAGGCTTCCAGCAAAGCACATTTGACTTGGTAAATTAAGGGAAATTTAGCAGTAAATAGGTTTATCGAATATGCAGAAATGTCACTCGGTACAGTAGGATAAAAAAGATAAAAGAAATTGAAATAAAACACAATTTTTGTAGTTTTTTAATATATTTTTCACATCTATTTATATACAACATTTTTGTTGAGGAATTTTACAACAGCTCTTACGCCCTAATTAAACGTTAGCCCAAACCATTAAATATGAACAACAAAGCAATCTATATGTATACACGCTTACATAAGTGGGAACAAACAAGGTGTAGAGTGGTGAGCGGCCGACGCTAGCGGGATGATGAGAGATGTCGCCTCTCACGCAGCAAAGGGTCGGCGCTCTTTGGTGAGAGGGAGGCGCGGTGCTGCATCTCGGCACCATCCTACTAGCGCACGGCTCCTCTAGCTCTAGCGCTTCTCCCAGAAAGGTTCAATTCTCGCCTGCGCGACTTTTCCTACAGCAAGTTTGCTAAGCAAAGGGTGACAAATCATGCATTTAGTACAGAAGGAATGTTGCAGAATACACATATTCTCGCACAATAAACACTGACATTCGTTTTATATATTTTTATATAATATAGGGGTCAACACTTGGTATATATATATGATTTAACAGCAATTTTACATACTAGGAATAATACTCTTTAATTTACACAACAGTGTACCTAAAGCTAGGATTCGTTTAATCCTATTACTAGTGCTACTGAATGAATCGACGATTTAAGACAAAACTTGATGGAGAAACAGAATAAGGTCTACGGAGAATGTAACAACTAATAAAATGGGTAATGAATCGGGGTCCAATTTAATCGGTGAATTTGCGGTTGGGATTGCGGCCGAAGAGAGCGGAGCGCACTTCCGGGACGAGCTGCTCGGCAACCATCTCTAGTCGCTTCTCCAGAGTGTTGGAGATCTGAAATCAAATCACCATAGATAGACATTTTATATCCAATAATATTTTTCCCCCTGTCCATATTGTATAGATCTGTAAAAATACCGCCCATTTTATATTTTCAAGAGGCTATTTTTTACAATATAATAAGCAGATTCTCACCACCGAGTAAACTAACTAACCATCACGCCGCTTCCCCGCAGGGGTAGGCAGAGAGAATAGAACGCCACACCACTCTGTCTTTGCAAACATTCTTCGCTTCTTCCACGTTCATGCATCTCCTCATACATACCCGCCGATTGTTACGACTCCTAACCTGACCACTTTCAAGTATTTGGCTTACCTGATCGTGCCATGTTTTTCTCGGTCTTTCTCTGCTTCTTTTCCCAATTACATTCGCCTCATAAATTTGTTTTACCGTTCTTTCCTCACTCATTCGTTCTACATGTCCAAACCATCTCAACACACCTTTCTTAATTTTCTCGATAATGCTTATCTCAGCTTTGCATTCCTTCCTTATTTCACTATTCAAACATCTATCATACATCGTTTTGTCGCACATTCTTCTGAGAGATCGCATTTCGACTGCATTCACTCTACTTTCATCCTTCTTTTGCCAACTCCGTGTTTCACTTCCATACATTAGAGTTGGAACCAGGACTCCGTTGTGCACTGCCAGTTTAGCTTCCGCTGATAGGTTTTTATTTGCTATAACTGATTAATACCACCACCGAGTATTTTGAATATAATTTATAGATGAGAACTGTAACTAGTGTGACCAGTTAACCAAAATTGACGAAGCAATAGGACATAAAGATCTACCAGATTTAGTGGTGTCTTATTTAGAAAATATGACAAGACGAATAATACAAATAAATGAGCTACGTGACAAATCTTGATTGATATAAGATATTGAATCCATTGTGTCAATTGTATTGTTTTTAGGGGTCAACCTTATTAATTTATTATCAACTATACATATCCGCTATCGTTTTTAAGGTATATAAACTAAATATGCTATAAATCCTTGTCCATAATAGGCAATGAGAATTTTCTAAGGCAACTTCTTCTCTAATTTTTTATTTATTTTATTTTACATACATAAACTGTATAAATTTAATTAAAAAAATTATAAACATTCTTAAATTTTTTTTTTTTTGCAGAGACCCACCAAGCCACCTGCGTGTCTTGTCAGTGGAGTTCTTTTTACATACGTTTTTTTATTGTTTTTATCTATTTAAATTTAATATACACAAAAAAAAGAAATAAAAAAAGAAAAATAAAAACTATTTTTCAATATTCATAGAATTAACTCTTGATCATTTACCCATTCCCTTATTTTGCCTTTGTTCCGTATTTTATTTTGACCTCTAACATCCGTCGGCAACAAATTAAAAATGTTTGGAACGATATATTGAAGTGTTCCATTACTGAGGGTTGTGACCCTTGCGGAAGCAATGACTCTTCTCCAGTTATCCCTTGACTGCGCCACCGAGGTTCCTACTGCTGACTTCACTTGATGGACCGTACCTTGATCCGGCCCTTGGCAGCCAGCAGCTCCACGCCGCCGCAGCTGTCGGCGGGCAGGTTCTGCTCCGAGTCCACGACCAGGGACACCTCTCGCTTCATCTTGTCCTTGTACTGCTGGGCGGCGCGCTGCAGCACCTCGCCCATGACGCCCACGTCGCACGCACGCACGCGCACAGTCACACTCGTCTCCATCAGCTGAAATCATTCAACGTGCAAATTCTATTTGTATATGTGTGAACAACCCTTCGTATGAGTTTATCATAAAAACTGATCAGCGCAAAATACTTACATAAACTGAAGTGTTATACAAAAGAAATTCTCGACTTTAGAAATGACGCTGTAATATTTTCCATTCAAATGTAATTAATGTATGGCAAAAATTACACAAATCCTACGTTCAACGCGTGGCTAGAATATTTGTATGAACGCGGGAGTCGTGTTTAACAAACATTTTCGTTTTGTAAAAATAATCAGATATTTTTTCAATTATTGAAATGAATCAAATACTGACATCAAAGTGTGCGTGTAAAAGTTTACCATTACACATCTGTTATTTGAGAATTTCTGAAATACAAAGACAAAATTGTGTATTGACTAGTATTGTCTTATTGGGCACTAAATATTTTATTGTATGCTATTAACATACTAAGGACGGGAAGGGTATTTTTACTTTCTGCACCGGTCTCATTTCAAAGTCAGAAAAGAAGGAGTTATTTAATGTTTTTTTATATAAATATTATGTACCAATTTCTTTGTTAAGGCATAAACTATATGTATACTATTATCAAATTCCGTCGCTAGTGGTTCGCAGGCGTAAAAAACTCCCGTCCTTGGTGTGTAAAATGAAATTGTGGGGGACGAATCTCACAAATGTAAATTAGAAATGGTTGATATATAGAAGGCAAAAAACATGAAGAATCTCCCCAACTCTTTACCCATGGTTGGCGCATAATATTTTTTTTTAGATGGGAATTGCATTTATTATTTACCTTGCTTATTATGTATGTACAAGGTTTATAGATCATTAACTGGATTTTCGTTTCTTCTAACTAAATAAATATATTTTTATTTGAATCTGTGTTGGGAACAGGAGGGATAATCTAGTGTGGGCCAATCAGAAATTTCTCAGCATTTGCTCATTGCTGGGAGGAAACCACGTTGCACTCCTCAGGAGAAGGCGGACTGTTGACTGTCATCAGCAGACCTTCCGATCCACTAGAAGAGGGTTCGGCATTTTGTGTTCTAGCTTGGTTTATGTTACCAATGTCCTTCACTATTTTTATTGGGGCCTTTATTGTATTATCCGCTAATCCATTGTGTGTTTGGCATAACCGCGTGATTCCATCCCGTACCTCTTGACAGTGGATCAGACGGTATTGAAAGCTGTCCCACCGCATTCCCAGATCCAATACAGAAGCATCCAGGCTATCTGACAGACCTTCTCTTGCAAAGAATTTTTTTTTAACTAAGTTGAAACTAAGCGAAATTGATTGAAAATGTGAAACAAAATTGTATCCCGATTTTACTGTGAATTTACATTTAAAAACTTTCAATATCACTTTATGTATTAATTTTAAATCAAACACAGATTTTTCAAGTCTACTAAGTTGTATTTTATTAACAAAAACACATAAAAAATTTATATTGTGACAATTGTTTCGCCTTGTTAGGGCATTATACTTATAATTTTTAGTTACAATTATAAAAATAAATTCTTACAAATAATTTTACCAATAATTGTATTTAGCTTTAAAACATTAATTCTCAAAAAAAATTGCCATGCCAATAAATTCTTCCTTTCCCAGAAAATAAATATAAGGGTACGTACCTACATCCCCCATTAGCTATTGTTGTCTCCCATAAATTATTGCTGCACGTGTTAAAACTGTCACTTAGAATTGCATAGCTACATAAGGACCGTAGTCCATTTGATCTTCACATTCGTTTGATAATGTCCCTTACAATGCGAAACAATTGTCACAATATAATTTTTTTATGTGTTTTTGTTAGTAAAATACACCTTAGTACACTCAAAAAATCTGTGTTTGATTTAAAATTAATACATAAATTAAAATGGAGTTCTACAAATTAAACGCCAAATTAATAAATCCCTATCACTGCCAATCTAAATGAATACAAGTTTGTAAATCCACCACCAAATTTTGTAGAAGTACCCCGGTGTGGGCAGTGTAGGCAGTCAAGGGAGGAGCGCTTACCTGGAAGAGCGCCTGCACGGTGAGGGAGACCAGCAGGTCCTTGTACTCGTCGGGCCGCGTGGCCGCGCTGGAGAGGCGCGCGCGAGCCGCCTCCAGCACGCCGCGCACATGCTCCTCGCGCACGCGCAGCACCTTCAGGCGCGCCTGGTTCAGCATGTACGACGATTGACTGGAAAGAAGGCATGTTTGTCAATTATTTTTTCATTAAAAGGTTCGCTTAACATTTTCAGATATTTCTTGCAGTTTCTTCTTCTTCTTCTATTAACCCTTATCCATAATATCCATAACTCTGCATCATATTGACGCAGTGTTATCTTGATCGTTACTTACACGAAGTCAAGGTGACCACTCCTGCGCTTCAGGGACCAGTCCAGGGTATTAAATAAATATTAGAGTTTAAGTTGTGTACCGACATTTCTTGGTGGAATTGTATTTAATAGAATAAAATAACAACTATGTAATTTTTTCCACATGAATTTTATTTGAGCAGCAACCAGGTTTTGTCGTTACCAACATCATCAGACTGGTCTGATGAAATGTGGTCCTTTCTTTGAAATTACTTTGGAATTATTGATTTATGCATTTAGTATATAATTTTTTTTTTGAAACACCCTAGTTAAACCAATTTTCGGATAAAGTGATCTTGACAGTTGAGTCTACTGTGCCTAGCAACAAAATTAATAAAGTACTCGAGACAAATGATCTTATTTTACAGAAAATATACCCCTGTTTGAAAGTTCAATGTTTAAAAGTCAATCAAAATGGCACTCTGAACCACTTCGCAGCCCATTTTAAAATGTCCTGTTTGGGATATGGAAGACATATCGTGCCAACATTTGAAACAATGAATGAGAAGAAATTTTAAAGACTACCCGTGTGGTTCAATGTTTAAAAGTCAATCAAAATGGCACTCTAAACTACTTCGCAGCCCATTTTTGGTATGTCCTATTTGGGATATGGAAGATATATCGTGCCAACATTTGAAACAATGAATGAGAAGAAATATTAAAGACATCTGCCTAGCCAAAGGTAGAGGTAAGAGGAACAGCTTGGAGATTTTTATGAGGAAATTGGACAATAGTTGTAACTCACATCTTCTTCTGGAGTTCCACCTGCTTCTCCTTCCTCTCGTAATACTCCATGATCTTCAGTCTCTGTTGCTGCACCAGACGCCCCTTCTCGATGTTGAATTCCTCCTCGGCCTTGGCGTCGATCTCTTCAGCCTTTTCGTTGGCCTCCTGCTCGATGAAGGCCATCATATGCTTGATCTGCAAACGACGCAACACGAATCAGTAGCCATACAAATGACCAATACCAGATACCGGTGATATTCATAATAGCAAAGGGAATAAACTGTGGACATCTTTCGCGTAAGTACGTCTTCAACCCGTGATCGATTCGCGAAATCAAATTGAACGAAACGACGAATTTTCATTACCTGCTTCTGCACGTCGGCATCGCTGAGCGCCATGGTTGCTGTTTGGTATTGTTTCGTCTAAATTAAAGAGCTGAACTTCGGAGAAGTATAAGAAGCAGCCTAGTCAACGCCTACGATTAATGAAGTCGCGAGCTGCCTTACGACGAGAGATCATATGATTTGAGGTACCGCCAAAGTCAATGTCACAAATGTCATAGATTTTTATCATTTATCGTCTTAAAAATCTTACAATTACTAAAAATATTTTATTTAATTCAAATATAAAATAACATTAATGCGCAATTTAATTTCAATGCTTTTTTGATGATCGTTTACATTTTTTTCTTAACTTATGAATAGAGGTCGTAAACGAACAATTTTGATGTTTCCGGTGTAAAAAATATGGCCACTAAGATTTGTGATAGTTAATGTGGCGTTCGAGCTAAATTAGTTTTAAAATCGTTTTAATTTGTATAAAAAAGTGTTATTTAATCTTTTTTCTATAAGTTTACGTTTATAGTGAAATCTGGGTTTTTCCATAAATCTTATTTGTGCCCTACGTTTTAGGTCGCAATTTGCTCGGCCAATTGGAGTCAACAAACTTTTGTTTATTTAATTTTATCATTGATTGTCATTCCTGATTTAAAAACGATTTTCTAAATAAATCGACGATTGTTAAAGTTTGCTTATTTTTTCGTATTTTTCTAAATGACTATGAGAGTGTAATCAAGGGTTGAAGTTTGCTATTTTTTGTGTCTGTGAGGCTAGGTCGCCATTGTTTGACAATGAACATATTATAACCATGAAAGTTTCGCTTATTAGTGTTTAAAAAAACTAGTGAAAGACACGTTCCCCGAAAATTTGAAGTTTTCGTGAATCGATTCCACCCCCTTGATGAAGAAGCATTCTGGATCGGGAAGCAGTTGGAATCTCACTACTCATCAATAGCAACTCTGAACAGATGTATTAACTCTTATTCCTTTATAGTTTAAGCCTTCTGTCCTGTTATTTCCCTACGTTTATTTACTTTTATTTCAGAACTACCCTGATCTCGTAATTTGAATGCGATATAACCTCCAAAATGTCAAAACTTGCACACTCGAGTCAAAGCCGCGTCACTTGCGATCGTAAAATGTCACCAAACGCTATATTTCGCCTTTCTGTGATCCCTTTAATTACCATTATTAGTAAAATACTTTTCGTAAAATAAAATAAAACAGAAGTACTATTGTTCAATTTTGATGTTTGTAACTTTTGAAATTCAGGTTATATTGCATACCGTCGTCGGTTCTGGAACATTTCCTGTGTCAAATAAATGTACAGCCTAAAAAAAGTATTTTTGATTATTATTTTGGAAAAGAGAAAACACATAAGACATATTTTCTCCAATTTGCCGATTTTTAATGGTTCTTTTTGTAAAAATCTTAAAAATAAAAATACTTAACCGCCACTCTTTGCACAACATGTTTTGATGTTTGTCATTTTTGTATTAAGTTCATTTTATCATGTATGCGTTAGTACAATTGAACTTCCATATAACCAATTTCTATTTAATTCATTCTCCCTAACTAAACATATTATTATTATTATTTAAAATAGAACTCAAAGTGTGTATAATATTTTGGCATTCGTATAAAAATAAGCTGATTTCTATTTTACATACTTTTTTCCTATCTCCTATAATACGGATTTAGGATTTCATCTAATAATAGCATGTAATAAAATAATTACTGTTTGATATGACAGTAATACCCAGTAAAGAGCAAGCATATGTGCATTATTTAAGAAATTCCATCATATCTTTCACATATCGCTCACTCCTTTCAACAACGTCATATATAAAAAATTGACAATTTTCAGTTGTGCATGTTTTCGGAATGTCCAGAAAATGTACTATATCCCAGCAAAAGCGGCATATTTTTAACTTAATATTTACCCGCTGCAGGGCAGAAAGTGTTGTTTTTGCATTTTGAAGAAAAGGTATTGTTTAATTATTTTTTTAAACATTTTAAAAATGGAGAAAAAAAACCTTCAGGTTTTACCTAAAAAGATCAGTTGCACAGTAAAAGGTTCAATAATAAGTGGCTTGATATTTATTTTTAATATGTTTTATTTTATTCTTAAACTATAAAAAACGATCTCCTGAAAAATCAAGTTTTTTGATATATGACGTTGATAGAAGTGAGCCATGTGTTAGTGTATTCAGTTGACTTTGTTAAATGGGAGAACTTTGACAAAGTCTAAATAAGAATTAAGTGTACGCTACAGCAATGTGTGTTTTCTTAACACGTATGCATATACCATATATGTGATTCAATTTAAGAAGAAAATTATTTAAATTCTGTATTACAAATTTTCTATACAAGTCTTTTTTCTGTGTCTTACAGCCTTTCTAATATGGAATTTTGAATGCTCATATTCCACTAGTACAAAAATAACAAATTTTATATTGCAAGCAAAGAAGAATCTCGGTTTTAAATCTGTTTATTTTTTATTGAGTTAACACAGGAGATATTGGAGAACCAATGAGGATATTTTATGTGTTCAGAGAAGAAGTTAACAAGTACTCTTGTGAATATAAATGTTTGACCCAATCACCGCGGTGCTCCCATACTTCTGGCAATAACAGTGTGTGGCGCTCAGAGCGTTTGTGGGCCCTTCTGGCAATAACAGTGTGCGGCGCTCAGGGCATTTGTGAGCAGCCGGTAACTAAGATACAAAACTAAATTTCTCAGCATAGAATACTCGGATCAACAATTTTGATTAATTATTCTAACAGATACTGGATTATTATTACAGACCTCACTTTGCGTCGTAGGTACGTTCCAAAATATCGCGACGCAAATTGAAACAACAAAAAGTGAATTGCTATTTTCCATTGGAAATCATAAAAACATCAAAGATAGCGAAAATGAGTCTTAATTCAGTAATGACGCAACTTTGAAAAAACGCAAAGTGAAACGACGCAAAGCGAGGTCTAGGTGTATTATAGGGTGGATATCCAGTCCAGTCTGAGAATAAATAATAATGTTGATTATTGAAATGTTGTTTCAGTGTCTTCAAAAAAATATATGTGAATTAATTCGGAATGAATCTATCTGTGTTCAATTGGAGTAAGCTATATACTTCACAAATTTCTCAACTGAAGGCTCTTTTTGTCATACAATGATATTCCTCCATTTGTCTGAGGGAATGCATTCCAACGGCGTTCACTCTGCTTTCATCCTTCCTTTGCCAATTCCATGTTTCGCTTCCATATATTACGTAGAAAGTGAGAAAGATGCCCCTTTAACAAGCGACATTTCGCATAACGAGTTACAGAGAAAAGGTAAGTCCCTTTTTTACGACATTCACTTGTGAGCCGGGATTTCTGCGCCAGTCAAAACAAAAAGTGATTAGCTTAACTAGTGAAATTCTGGATCGAATTATGCTTGTCATGAGAGATTCCACTGTATAAATATGTATTTGTCGTATTTATTGCAATGAATATTTGTTTTTTTTTATTATATTATAAAAAATGTTTATTTTGTACCCCACAATGTGAATGCCATGATAGAATTAAGGTGGGTTAAATTACTTACCTTTAAATTACTTGCCTTTTTTAAAGATGAACTTAGTTTTGCATTTTATATAATTTACGCAAATATTTCAATTCCATACTATTTCTGTGAGCCTAAGCGGCTCATTATTAGAAATAAATAAATAAAATTGTGGTAGAGTGGGTTCGAACCGAGAAACTCTGACTCAGGAGTCTGCGACACTAACCACGGGACCACAACCCGACACAAATAAGCTTTTAAGCTTTAAAATGACGTATAGTGCTAAGGAAAACTATAAAGCTGTATATTTTGAAAAAAATGTTGGAACCTTATTTTATGAATGACCCTCGTATTCTTCCACAGTGATAATTTGTGCAAAAATATTAATGAAATAAATTCATTATGAGTGAATTTATTTTGCTTCGTGTCGGGCAGTGGTCCCGGGTTAGTATCGCGGACTCTTTAAGTCGGAATTTCTCGGTTTGAACCCACTCTGCCACAATGTGATACCTATTTCTAATAATGAGCCTCTTAGGCTCACAGAAAAAGTATGAAATTGAAATATTTGTGTGAATAATGAAAACACAAAATATTTTTTTCATTAATTCCCTGCAAAATTAGGATTGATTTTAAAATGTACGACTCGCCGTCTATATAATCTTCCTATTCAGTTCAAGGACAATGTTTATAATTTTTTGGCAGTGACTTTATAGAGCACATCATATGGAATTTGTATAGATGTAAACATCGAAACATTTGTTTTTAAAATCTTAGTTTTACAATGAGATCTTATATCTTCTTCGTTTACCATATCCGCTCCCTTTGTGGAGCATATGGAGTCCACAAACTGTCTCCAGGCTGTTCTAACGGCGTCCTCTTTTACAAGGCATCAAGTTTTTTTTAGTTTTTTTTAGATGGGAATTGCATTTATTATTTACCTTGCTTATTATGTAGGTACAAGGTTTATAGATCATTTAGTGGATTTTTGTTTCTTCTAGCCAATTAAATATGTTTTTATTTGAATCTGTGTTGGGAACAGGAGGGATAATCTAGTGTGGGTCAAATAAGAACTTCTCAGCATGTGCTCATTGCTGGGAGGAAACCACGTAAAAGGCATCAGGTTTGTCCTGGGCAATTTGAACCTGATGCCTTGTAAAAGAAGCAAGGTTGATGGCGGCTCTCGGGAGGCATGCGGAGTACATGGCCAGGCCAACTGTATCGCCTTTAAAATCTGAATCTTATTTAAATGGCAGTAATCACTGTATGTGCCAATAGTGTCTCTATCTCTGAGTCACCAACTGACCAATCCTTTCTCTACCCGTTGATCACAGTGTCAAATATAATAGCTTATAAATTATATATTCTTTCTTTGATATTTGTCAAAAATGTATATTAAATGAACTTGGTTCAGTCTTTTGTGGATTCTCGGACACTAGTAATAAGAGGAAGAGAGTATTGTGATGAGATGGCTACCTCCTTGGGTGGGTCGGGCTGGTCCAGGTGGCATTGGAGAGTCAGATTGGTCACTTTCTTCCGTCATCTGGATTCCCACGTCAGCAGCGGTATATCCTTGTCCAGAAGGTTTAAAATTTTGTTAGTAGTTAATTCTGCCTCTTTTACAAGGCGTCAGGTTCGCGCCTCCCAGGACAACCACTGCTGACAATTTGTCGGTAGTTAGCTGACGGAAAACCTTGGAGACAGTTTGTGGATTCCATATACTCCGTATAGGGAGCGGATATAGTTAAATAATAAATATAATAAGTCAGGTAGTTGAGTGTACTAATCCTTTAAGTTGTAATTGAACGTGAGTTGTATGGTTTCAGGTTATGGCAAACTTAAACTTCCAGCAGGCACCGCGCGCCATCGCGGCGGGCAGCCTGGTGGGGCGCGGCGGCGCGGGCTTCGGCGCCTTCGGGCCCGCGCCGCCCGGCCAGCCCGCGCCGCCCGCCGCGCCGCCCCCGCCGCCGCCCGCCGCGCCGCGCCCCGCCGCGCTCTTCCAGCAGCGCGCCTTCCAGGAGCGCCGCCCGCTCGCCATGCCCGGCATGCCCAACTCCTCCATGGTACGCCCGCTCTCCTTAACGCCAACTGTGAGACGACTCGCAGATTGCGTCCATATTAGTGCTTCTTCTAACCCTTATCCGCACCACAATGGTGCATAGGGCACTGCATCGTATAGAAGCAGTGATCGTTAAATACATGAAGGAAAGGTGATCAGCCTTCCGCTTCAGGTACCAGTCCAGGGTCATATTAAATATATATTAGACTGAAAAATCACTAATATTTATTTTGACCCTCTTGGGAATCGAACCCGGGACCTCCAGCATGGTAGCTTAGTGCGCTAACCACTACACTATGGAGGCGGACAGGCGGATACATGGGAAGAGAAAAAAAAATCAATGCTGGCTAACATGAACACAATATTAATAAATAAACAGAAAATATAATTATGTACTATTATTAGAGTTTTTAATAATACAATATAATTGACCAGAATTCTGAAAATTGCCTTGGCAGTCAACGTGTTAAAAATAATACAAATTAAATTTTCACCTATAATATTTTGACCTATATTTTGTCTGCTTCCGTGGTGTAATGGTAAACGTGTTTAGCTACCGTGCTGGAGATTTTTTTTACAGTGTATACAAGATCAACAAAGTATACTCAGAATCGGTATTAGAAATAGAAGATCTAGGTATAACCTTCGACACCAAACTCACCTTTCTATCGCACATAAACAAAATAACCAACAAATGTATGAGATAAAATTTAAAAAAAAGTAAATGTTATAAAAATAAAATGTTACGTGTGAACCACTTACAATAAACATTTTGGTTTTTCCAAATCCTGTAATAATGTAAAAAATTAAACCTATTGAAAATAAACAATAACATAAATAAACATTATATCTTTTCATCCAAAACATGACTTTCTATGGGCTAGGAGTAAATTTGTTATTGCCAATTTGCATTGTTGAAGCGATATATTATAGAAATCTATATTGGTGGCATATTCGTTACTAGTATTTTGGATTCTAAATATGGGAGTATTAAAATGAGCTACCGTCCTTCGTTTAATTTGGTTAATTTGAATAGATACAGCAAATAATCATAATTAATTTGGTCTTCAGGAATATCAATTTTGAAATTTATAAATTTGAGGAATTTGTTTTGTGTTCTTTCGAGTTGATTACCGAATGTAATTTGATGCGGGGAGTTATAATCTAATTGACTACGTACAAGAGACGCGTAAAGATATTTTGATGTTTTAATATGTGTGGGTTTGTGCGGTTGCAGGTTGGCATCCGGGGCCCGTTGCAGGGCGTGGTGGTGGGGGGCGCAGGGGGCGCGGGGGACGCGCCGCCGCTGCTGGACCCCAGTGAGTTCCCCTCGCTGACCACGCGCGGCCAGGGGGACCAGCCGCACCACCACATACCCCCGCCCGGATCCAAGCCATACGGTGAGCGACTACTACAACCGGGCCCATTACGTCATACTGCCAGATCACTTGTACCAACTCAACCGAGGCATTTGACAAACAAATATATATATATATATATATATATATATATATATATATATATATATATATATATATATATATATATATATATATATATATATATATATATATATATATATATATATATATATATATATATATATATATATATATATATATATATATCCGCCTCCGTAGTGTAATGGCCAGCACGCTCGGCTACCGTACTGGAGGTCCCGGGTTCAATTCCCAGGGGGGTCAAATAAATATAAGTGATTTTTTCACTATGTTTATCACATTTTGTGTAGGTGTAAGTATAAGAGACGGGTACGTCTCAAAACCGGTAGACATTAAAATCTCGGTGAGTGGTTATATATTTTTGTAAAAAAAAATATAAAAAGTAAAATGACTAACCAAAAAGTAATTGCTTTCACCGCCCCACACATACGAACGTACGTGATACGCGCGGTTTTTCTTCACCATTCCGTGATATCTGTTAGATATTTAATGTGTACCAGATAAACTGACAAATTTTTGTCAGCTTTCACACCTGACAATATTTTGTTACAACAAATGTTATGATTTATTTTGCTTGTTTATAAAAAATATGCCTGAAAATAAGCCGAAGGTGGGGGTGGGGTGGTTAAATATTAATAATATTGAGAATAAATAATATCGATTTGAAACGATGACGGATTCCTCGCGAGTCCGGCGTGCGTTTACAGGAAGAAAGGCCTTCAAACTTATAAAGTGTTAGTGATGTTTTCCCTTCCAGTGGGCATGGTGAAGCAGCCGACGGGAGAGCAGAGCGAGTTCACCATGTCCTCGGAGGACTTCCCCGCGCTGCCGGGCACGGGCAGCGGGGGCGCGGGCAGCGCGGGCGCGGGGGGCGCACCGCCCGGCCTGCCGGGGCCCGCGCTGCCCGCCGGGGGCCCGCTGCGCGACACGCCGCCCGCCTGCCCCGCCGCCCTCGCCGCCGCGCACCTCGCCGACAAGAAGGGCATACACACCTTCGCCGACGGTAATCCCACCGCTCCTACTTACTGTCTTCGCTTGTAACCTATACTGGTTGCCAAACTAACACTCGACACACGTTCGCGCTCATAATAGAGATAAACATCTCTGAAAAGTATTTACGATGAGTCGAGTGATAAGGTAAAATTACCCTTCCCGCCGAACACCACCAGTCGAGTGTAACGGTAAAATTACCCTTCCCGCAGATAGTGTGTTAAGAAATCTTCTTCTTCTTCTTCTTGGTGTGGGCCTTGTGGCCTGTTTTTAAGAGGGATTAGCCTCCTGCGATGTGGATTCCCGGCTATCGATCCATCTCTTTGGTGGTCTGCCCGGGAGTCGTCTACCATGGGGCTGGCCGTACAGTGCGATGTAGGGGAGTCTGGATGGTTCCATTCTTCTCATATCGCGCATACCATTGTCTTCTTCGTTGCCTTCCCCACTTAAGGACATCTTAAGAAATCATTTGTGTTATATGCAAGCATGTAAATGTAGTAGTAAAATCACGCGTTTCGGTTGGTTGCACATCTGTTTGTTTACAGACATGGGTCTGATGTTTCGAAATTGGGACAGTGAAGGGCTTTGTCTGGACAAACCAAGGAAGTCGTTTATAAAAACATTTAGAATAAACGTAAAGTGTCGATAGAGGTAATTACTATATGTTGATGTTCATTTAACCTTTTAACCGCGTCAACTTTGTACCTGAGAGACGCCCGTATGCGGCGGTATTGATTTATTTTCCTAAACAAAAACGTTCAATGGGATTCATTGTGCCTTTTGGTACTCTATAATACACTTGTGTCACATTATTCTTGAAATATATCGTAATATAAACAAATAAGATTGTAACATAAATAAATCAAAGCACGCATCGTGTGTCACTCTTACCCACTGACGATGCGTAGCGTCGAGAGTGAGACAGATATAGGGCATGATAATGGCGCGGACTAATTACCGACCGCAAGAAAAATCAGGGATCTGTTCTTTTATTTATCCTTGTGATGTTACAATTTATTAGTCAGATATTTCAACAGATGTCATACGGCCAAGGATTGACGTATTATTTTATCCAAAGTTCCACACCATGAAAAAATCCCTCCAAGTTGAACTGAGGTTCGAAACTTGGAGCAATGTAAAAACACAAACGGTTATGTCAGCCACGTATGGGACATGTTTTATGAAAACACATACGGTTATGCGAGCCGCGTGGATCCGGTTAATAACGACGTAATAATATACTTTTTAAATATATTGCGTTATACAAATATTTTTTATACTAAACATTTACATATTGAGATATTCATTATTTATTTTTATTTCTCTATGCAACAATGTTGCTTTCTGAATGCATAAAATAAAAGAACGGTCATGTTTTCATACACTGATATGTATTATTTCACCATGGTCACCCTATGAGAGTTTGGCATTCTCAACTGGCGACAACTCTACACGGTGATAAAGAGGGCGAAGAAAACACCAGCTCAGGAATGAAATTTTATTCTCAAATGAAGTAATCAAAGTATAAGGAGAGCAGAAGCGGCGCCAGTATCGGCATGATGGGATCTTGATTCTTGGAATCTTGAGTCTTCTTTGATTGAGGATTGAGTATATTTTATTATGATGACTAGCTTCGGAAGCTGGGATTCCATCTTCAGGTCTAAATATAAACTTGATATAAATCTTTTATTAATTGTTTCGGCATTAACTTTGTGGTAAGACATGTTACAATGATTAAATAAAACACTTGTTTTTATACCACTCGAGTTTTATCAAAGACTACTAGTTTCAGAAGCTAAATTTCCATCATTCAGTTCTGAATAAAAACTGATTTTATTCAGACCTGAATGATGGAAGTTTAGCTTCTGAAACTAGTAGTCTTTAATAAAACTCAAGTGGTATAAAAACAAGTGTTTTATTTAATTATTGATATAAATCAGTTTATATTTAGAACTGAGGATGGAAGCATAGCTTCCGAAACTAGTCTTCATAATAAAATAAACTCAAGTGGTAAAAAACAAGTATTTTTCTTTTACAATTTTATCATGTCTTACCACAAAGTAAATGCCGAAACAATAAATAAAATTACCTCGTGCATTATAACCAAGATAAATAATAAATACCTCCCATCTAAAAAATAAATAAAAACTTGTACTTTTTGCCTTTACGCTAGAGAAGCCACTCTTTAAGATAGTACAATGTAACTCTGTGCGCAGGCAACGTGACCAACATCCCGAGCAGCATGGTGCCCAACCAGTACGGCATCGTGGGGCTGCTGACGTTCATCCGGGCGGCGGAGTCGGACCCGGAGCTGGTGTCGCTGGCGCTGGGGCAGGACCTGACCACGCTGGGCCTGAACCTCAACTCCCCCGACAACCTGTACCTCACCTTTGCGGGCCCCTGGGCCGAGGCGCCCTGCAGGTACGCGCTCTCCCCTACTTCATCCCTACCCATCTGTCCGCCTCCATAGTGTAATGGTCAGCACGCTCAGCTACCGTTCTGTAGATTCTGACTTCGATTCCCAAGGAGGATAAAATAAATATAAGACTGGTACCTGAAGCGGAGGGCCGATCACCTTTCCTTCATGCGTAAACAATCAAGATAAAGAATATAGGGCACTGCGTTTATATTACGCAGTGCCCTATGCACCATTGGGGTGCGGATAAGGGTTTTATTATTTTTTTTTATTATACATATTAAAAACTTAAATTTAAATCGTATACATTAACATAGATATAGGCAATATAAAATAGTAAATAAGCAAGAATTCTATTGCTAAAGGTGTAGAAGAATCTACGGAAAACTCCTTCAGACACATGGAACAGATCATAAGATATTGTTCAACATAGCGGTAGCTCTTCCTACAGGCATAACCATCGGCAGGTTGGTCCTGTGTATAGGAATGTGAAACAATCTATGTCGACGCTGTCTTAGGTAACTATCGGGAACATACAAACCAATGTTCCGGATGATTTCAGAATTATCGATCATTCTGCACAACAATCGATAAAAATGTGTCTCGGACTCTAGAGTCAGAGTTTCTGGGTTCGATCCCACTCTACTACAATTTGATACCTATTTCTGTTATTAGCCGCTTGGGCTCACAGAAATAGTATGAAATTGAAATATTTGTGTTTATAATAAACACACAAATATTTCTCTTTTAATTATAAATAAGGTGTTTTTGTAAATAATAAAAACACAAATATTTCTTTTTAAAAAAAACAATATAATAATAATATTATAAATAAAAAACACTTGTACCACTTGAGTATTATATTTTATTTTCAACGATTAATTTCGGAAGCTACAGATGCTTCCATCTACGGGTTTGAATACAAGCAAAAGCATTAATAAGGATAAATAATTATCTGTATTGTAAGTGAGGAGGGGGGTAAGTTAGGGGGAAGGGATGAGTTCGGAGTTTGAGAATAAGGGGAACATGGAAAGCAAAGGAGAGGAATTTTGAAATAATATATTATTTACTAGATTATTATTAGAATTTAAGTTTTTTTTTGGATTTCTAGATTTTCAAAGTCATTAATTTTTTGGCCTTTGTATGCTTTGGTATTGGGTGTAATAATTTGAGTGCATGTGAATTTAATGAATGTTGGTTTTAAAAAAAATGTATGGGGTCAAGGGACCTTGCATCCCTTGTGTCGTCACTGCGACCATATTAGGACTATTGTGACCTCCCTCTGTATCATAGCTCACTCTCAAGACCTACATGAGTCATGTAGCTCACGACCTGTCTCGGTGGTAAGAGCTTCACCTTCTCGGAGTCTAGTAGTAGTCCTCCGAGGATGTGACTTTGTTTGCGAGCGAGTGCGTCACAGTTATAGAGAATGTGTATTAGTGTTTAGTTATCCTCCATATAAAATCTGCAGACTGGGGAGTCATGTAGTCCAATTTTTGTCATGTTTGTTTCCTCAGTGTGCAGTGTCCTGTCATGTCCTGGTTAGGATCCTTATTTGTTTCTTGTTAAGCTTTAGAGCAAGGGTGGCCAACCCGCGGCCCGCGGGTATATATATTCTAAAATCTTTCCCGGCTCCTGAAAATGTTGGCCACCTATGCTTTAGAGGTTCTGTGGTGAATTTCCGCAAACAGCCCATGATCAGTTCCTTTGCGTGTTTCATCCCTATGCTGTTGGACCAGATTTCTTGGCTCTTGTCTTGTCTTGATTGGTTTGCCTTATTATCGTCTGCCGAATGGGTAGCCTGCGGATAAAGTGAGTAGGAGATACAGGCACTCGGCAGTCTTCACTCTGTACTTGTGTTGCAGACCTCAAGACATAGATTACCACGTGCCCCCCGAGTATCTGATCAACATGTCCATCAGAGAGAAGCTGGCCCCCCTCAAGCTGAACCGCTACAAGGAGGACCTGCTCTTCTACCTCTTCTATTGCTTCGTGGGCGATGTGCTGCAGCTGGCCGCTGCCTCCGAACTGTGAGTCTTCTTCATCTTCTTCAAACCCTTGTATAATACCGGTCAGAGTTTAACCGGATCAACGCGGCTCGCATAACCGTATGTGTTTTCACAAAACATGCCCCATACGCGGCTGACATAAGCGTATGTGTTTTTACTTTGCTCCAAGTTTCGAACCTCAGTTCAAATTGGAGGGGTTTTTTCATGGTGTGGAACTTTAGATAAAATAATACGTCAATCCTTGGCCTTATAACATCTGTTGAAATATCTGACTAATAATTTGTAACATCACAAGGATAAATAAAATAACAGATCCATGATTTTTCTTGAGGTCGGTAATTAGTCCGCGCCATAATCATGCCCTATATCGCTCACTCCTTTCAAGAACGTCATAAATCAAAAAACTTGATTTTTCAGGAGAACGTTTTTAAAGTTTAAAAATATAATGCAATGTATAAAGAGTAAATATCAAGCCACTTACTGACCTTTTTACTGTGCAACAGATCTTTTTAGGTAAAATCTGAAGGTTTTTTTCTCCATTTGAAAAATATTTAGTATGTTTAAAAAAATAATTATACAATACCTTTTCTTCAAAATGCAAAAACAACGCTTTCTGCCCTGTAGCGGGTAAATATTAAGTTTAAAATATGCCTCTTTTGCTAGGATATAGTACATTTTCTGGACATTCCGGAAAACATGCACAACTGAAAATTGACGATTTTTGATTTATGACGTTCTTGAAAGGAGTGTGCGATATCTGTCTCACTCTCGACGCTACGCATCGCCAGTGGGTAAGAGTGACACACGATGCGTGCTTTGATTTATTATTGTTACGATCTTATTTGTTTATAATACAATATATTTTAAGAATAATGTGACACAAGTGTATTATAGAGTACCAAAAAGGCACAATGAATCCCATTGTACGTTTTTGTTTAGGAAAATAAATCGTTTCTTAACTAAATACATGATAAAAGTAATCATTTAAAAAATGGCGAAATTCCGCACACGGGCGTCGCACACGGGCGTCTCTCAGGAACAAAGTTAATGCGGTTAAAAGGTTAAATAAACACACTTTGAACTTTGCGCAAAGGCTTACAAATGAAGACGCAAAAAACAAAGAAATTTGACATAAAAATGCTAATCCTCTATGTTTTCGTGGAAATGATTTACCAAACTAATGTATTTTAAGTTTTTTTTTTTTGGTTATTATTTCTTTTATTATTTATAAATGCCGTAACTAGGCGAAGCAATTGTCAATAAAATTATTTTTTGTATTTTTTAACAATAAAATACAACTTCTTCTTCTTCTTACCCTTATTTGCACCTAATGGTGCATAGGACACCGCATCACATAAACGCAGTGTTATCTTGATCGTTAACACATGAAGCCAAAGGTGATCAGCCCTCCGCTTCAGGTACCGGTCCGGGGTAATATGGATAAATATTAGAGTGAAAAATCATTTATATTGAGTAAGTACTCGCCACTTACATTCAGACCAGTTATTCAAAATTAACTCAATTTATATTCTTCTTTTGTCCGCCTTCGTGGTGTAATGGTTAGCGTGTATATTCACCGTGCTGGATGTCCCGGATTCGATTCCCAGGAGAGGCGTGAAAATAAAAAAAAATTACTTTACACTCTAATATTGATTTAATATTACCCTGGACTGGTCCCTGAAGTGCAGGAGTGATCACCTTGCCTTTATTTAAGTAATGATCAAGATATCACTGCGTCAATACAATGCAGTGCCCTATGCACCATTGTGTCCAGATAAGGGGTTAGAAGAATATTTTTCTTAGAGGAGTTATTTAGACGTTAGAATTTTCCAATATCCACCACTATGTTCCGCGGTAACTCAAGGTTCGTCTCTTGGACTTATACTGTAAACAAAAAACGTAATTTGAATCTTGTTTCTTACGCATATGAAGATCTGCCCATTTGAGAACACTACCATTTGTTTATCTCGAAATATAATAATAGAAATGAGGAGGAATAAATTCTCACAACTCTTTATTTGAAATTCTTTTGCATTTTTCTATATATTATAATTACAAGTATAAAAAAATATTTAATATTAATACAACAAAAGATCCCACAAAGGCATGGCCTGTGTGTGGGTATAATAGGGGGTTGAATTAATTCTCGCCGTTTTTTGTAGTAGTTTGAATTGAAAATATTTATTTTTTTAAAAGTAAGAATTTATTCAAAGTATTGCCCTTCTTTCTCGACTACTTTGGCCCATCTTTCAGGAAGAAGTCGTATTCCCCTATAAAAGAAAACCTTGTCTTTTGAGGCAATCCAATTATCAACCCATAACTCGACTTCTCGATAACTTCTTAATTTCTCCTGATAATCCATGCTGCATGGACCGAAACAGATGATAATCGGATGGTGTGACGTCAGTGGAGTAGGGCGGGTGTGACAGAACCTCCCAGCCAAAGGAGTTTATCTGTTCTTTTACCACTTTGGCAACATGCGGGCGTGCGTTGTCGTGCAGAATGAGAATCGACTCGTGCCTGGCTGCGTACTCTGGACGTTTTTCTTCAATTGCTGTTTTTAGTTTGATCATTTGCTGCTTGTTATCCTCTGCTGTGACTGTTTGGCCTGCTTTGAGAAGCTCGAAAAAAAATTACTCCCTTCTGATCCCACCAAATGCAAAGCATCGTTTTTGAGCCGTGAATGTTGCGTTTTGTAATGCTGGCTTCAGCAGGGAGTGGCTGACCTGGCTGGCAGATGACTTTTGATCCACTTTTTATCGCTGGTGATGACGGGATGCAAAAAACCTTTTGTGAATCACACATGCAAAGTCGCCTTTCCATATTTCTCTCCTTCAGAGTATACGGGACCCAGTTTCCCTACCGATGAACAGTTTGAACGATGAACGAAGGCGGTTCGAGGCGGTTGAAAGTTCCACGTGGGTGTTCGAGGCAGGGGGGGACAGGAAAACAAAAAAAAACGAAAGGAATCTATTTGAATCACAGAGAAATATTAAATTTTTATAAACGGCAAGAACTAATTCAACCCCCTAATACATTATATTTAGGTTATAATAAAGGGCACTGACAAGAATACAATAGATATTATCAGAAATAAAACTAGATTAAAAGTGCTAATATAAACTACAAATATTTGATTTGAACAGAAAACAAAAAATAAAAAAAGATGGAAATGAAAGAAGTTGGCAAATATATACTCTGTGGGTGCATTCTGGTTCACGAGAAGCCCGTGGGTAGGTTAGAGCGACTGACTGTATGTTGCGTGTTTGCAGGTACAACCGCGAGTGGAGGTACCACACGGAGGAGAAGGTGTGGATCACGCAGGCGCCCGGCGTGGCCACGCTGGAGAAGACCAGCACGTACGAGCGCGGCACGTACTACTACTTCGACGCTCACAGCTGGCGCAAGCAGACCAAGGAGTTCCACCTGGACTACGGCAAACTGGAGGGCCGGCCGCAGCTGCCCGCGCACTTCAACACGTAGCGCGCCCTTCACTGCGAGCCTTCACTGCTCGGCCCCGCCCCCGCCCCCACTAAACTGTACACTCTCCCGCCATCTTGGAAGCCTTCCAAAGTGCACTATCATCTTTCCAGTGTATTTATTTTATTCTATGTATTAAATGTTAAATCAAACACTGATATTTTGCGTCTACTAAGTTGTTTGTCCGCCTCCATAGTGCAATGGTCAGCGCGCCGTTCACCGTTCTGGAGGTCCCGAGTTCGATTCCCAGGGATGGGTCAAATAAATATGCGAGTGATTTTTCACTCTAATATTTATTCAATGTTACCCTGGACTGGTACCTAAAGCGGAGGGTCGATCACCTTTCCTTCATGTGTTAACGATCAAGATAACACTGCGTTTATATGATGCAGTGCCCTATGCACCATTGGGGTGCGGATAAGGGTTTGAAGAAGAAGTGAAGAAGTTGAATTTTATTGTTAAAAAACACAAAAATCAATTTTTTTGCCAATTGTTTCGTCTAGTTATGGCATTTTCAAACATTCGTTTGAAAATGCCACTTACACAATAAAATAAAACTTAGTAGACTCGAAAAATCAGCGTTTGATTTAACATTTAATACATAAATTAAATTGGAGCTCTACAAATTAAACGCCAAAACTATAAGTATTCATTTTATAATGACGTGGCCTCTAGAAAAGAATATTAACCGTCTTTAAGAATACTTGGAGAATCAATGTGCTTGGAAATACTTTACTTGGTACGAGTTTATCCATTGAGCAAAGTCACACTGCGCTCGCCTCGCAAACCTCATACCGCTCCCACGCCGTCACTCTCTCTTTCCTACGTATCTCTACCATTAAAGGACAATGAGTGCAAATGCAGTTGATCCGCAACGCGTGTGGAATTTAGAAATACCTTAATAGAAAATGGGATTATAAAAGGTATTTCTCTTATTTTTGATGTAACAGTATGGAAATGTGTATCACCCGTAAATATTCAGCGCCATCTGTATAATTGACAAACTAAAAACAAATGACAATCCCTCAAAAAATTGGTTAACTACGCAATATTCATTATCCTTCAAACTTGGCGTCCAAAACGTCCTACCAATTCAATTCGAGGCAAAGTAATTTGAATATTTTATTGATACGCATAGATGCCATTGTTACCAGATTAGAGAGAGAGCTGTTTCGGGCGGTTTTTCTCGTTTGTTAGACGGTATTTCTTCTATATATGTGGACACCACCGAGGTGACTTTGGTCCTTAAAACAAGTCAATTCTCCATCGGTTTCAGAAATTTCAGCCTTTCCATGAAACACAAAAAAAGGTCAAAAATGTGTCATTTTTGTTTAATATTTGAAGCGCTAATTTTGTTATTTTCCATTCTATAACTTACAAAATAACTCAGTTAGAAAATCACTATATATCTTATATCGCCGACAGCTTCTTCTTCGAGACTATGAATTAGTCTCCAGGAAGAAGCTATTAGCTATTATAATAAGGCATGGTGATTATGTATCTAAGTTAGTTTTTATGTTATATTGAATCAAATATTGTCCTTTTCTTATTTTTGGTTGTTGACTTTTTCGACCATCAGAGGTGTTCTAGCCAGATATTATACTGTCCTTGTGGAAGCGAGTCACTCCCTGACAGTCTTTAACGGTACCCTTTCTCCGCACATGGAGCAAAACACCCATATTATAATATTTCCTTTCACAGATTGCGCTTCAACATGCCTACTACCGGGACGTATAATTTGGGACGATGTACCACAGTATCTAGTTAACTCATTGTTCCGCAATTTCGAGCTAGGTTAGGTAAAATATACATGACAGACATGGATAAGTTCGTTTTAAATTAAATCTGTAGCGAGCGTACCGCCAAAACTGGCAAGTCAAAACACAGTGGATTCAGTTTCAGAAAAACCTCCATGTCCAAGTTACATCGGTTGACTCGGTCGCTTTTCGTAGTATGCTCACGATAAGATTTTTACTAAAAAGGAATATATCTAGTCATTGCGACTGTTTTATTGAGTTAACGTAAAATATTGGTAATACGAACGGTGAGGGGAAGGGAAAGTATGGCGTAGTATGCGAGGTTCGTCAATAAATTGTAAATAATAGTTATACGTTTGTACGAAACGCTTTTGTCGGGTGGCATTTACATGGTCATCCCCGCGCATTCTCTCCCCCTCGCCAGTGCTGACTCCACCCGTGTGTAATGATAACTTCTTGCCAATATTTGGCGAAAGTCGTCGCGATAGTTTTCCTTTGCAGTACAGTAGAACTCCAATAATCCCAACTCCGACTATCCGTATCGCTCGTTATCTGAATGGTTAGAATTACAGGGAAAAAAATTCAAATCTAATCGTACCGGGATTTGCGAAATAATGATTATTTGAAACAGGTTATTTTTACTGAGATGTTCAGAAAGCGATGACTTTCATATACAGTACGGTACGTACATACTGTACTAATGTACGCTTAACATATAAGAGTGTTGCCTTTTCATTGAATTGATTTAAAGTTTTTTTCTCCCATTTTCAACATACATACAGTAATTTTTTTTTTAATACCCAGCTGTTAATGAGGTCCAGTCCCAATGGATTCGGATAATCGGAGTTCTAACAAGTTGTAAAAATCATGTTTATTTAGCAAAAAATAGTCTTTTATTATTAACCTATCGCAATTCAACTATGAAGTATCAACCGGAGCTAATTTCATCCCATCCCATCCCATATAACTGGAACTGTTAGAAAAAATAAATATTGGCAAGAATGAGTTATTACAACGGAGTTGTTCGGAACTGGAACAAAGGTTGATAACAATCATCGCTGTGAAAACTTACAATAAGAAATGTGTTTTTTCCTCCTTTTTATTGTTTTCAATACCAAATGAGGTCGTGACAAGTTTACATGTGTTTTCCTTTTGTTTCTTTATTCCCAACATTCTGTCGTGTAGGTACTACTGTAGGTATAAGAATAATACTAAATGTCCAACTACAATGAATGAAATTACCGCAAACCATAAAGTAAAATTATGTATTTTTACAGATGCGTAATTTTTTCAAGTCCTTCCAACAGCGGTAGATTTTTAATTGTTGATATTTTTATTCCGATGCTTATCTGCACCCCACGGTGCATGGGGCACTGCATTGTGCATTCATTTGTGACGTAAAAGGACCAGCCATATGCATTATTTGATGTGAGCATACAGCGGACTTGCACTTCTTCATTAGGTTATAAACAACTCCAGGGGCCTTATGTAGAGTTTGGCAAAACTGGACGACAAATGGATACGCTTATACCGCCACTAATTGTTGACCAAAAAAGTGAACCCGCAAATAAGTCATTTATTTTCACCATACGCACCGGTCTCGCTCCGGTGATACTACTCTTTCCGTCAGTAATTAGTGACATTATTGTATTACGTTATGTTAAATATAATTCGCATATGTATTTCCATAGAATCGATCAAACTTTTGAAATTTCCAAATGTGATCTTGTCTATAGTGTTATATATGGAAATATTTGCGCTACTAAAGTAACCTTAGTCACGCGTAGACGTCGAATACTCGGGGAATTATAATAATTCCCTTCAAAGCGCGTGTTTATTTTCTCTCAGCCTTTCGAAGCCAATGTGATATATATGTATTGTACAGGTAGGTGCCTCTCCCGGCGTTTCTTGTTTTGTAAAATAAAATAAAAATCCACGCGACATGTGATAGTGAAATGATTAGTGCTCGAGTTGATTCTGGCTGTTAGGGGTACTCGGGAGGGGTCGGGGGTCGGGGGTCGCAAGGCCGTGGGGAAGGCCGTAGCCCGGAGTCATGTATGCGTGCTGGAGGACTATTACGGTATGTTTTGTGACTTAATTAGTTAGTGAGTGGCGCCGCGAGCAGATCTCAGGGGTGGGCGTCTGTTGTAATATAATGTAACAGCTAAACATTCAAACATTTTCCTTTTATTTTTATATAGATCTGTAAGTAGAACTCTGATATAGTTTTCATTTTTTCGTGAATGCTAACTATATTATGTGCAGTTATTTAAATAAACAAACTCAAATTAAAATGGATTTTTATTTTCCCAATGGTCGACAGCCGACTTCCTTCCGATGAGTTCCATAAACAACCGAAGCGGAGATTGTACAACCGTAAGGTGAGACCCCGTTTAAAACGGGGATATATTCAGTTAAGATAAGTTCAGTATTAAACGAGATCAGCTTGACATGTAAATATTTACATCTTAACATGTGAGACTGCAAGCGTGTATCATAGTTGGAAAATATGGGCATTTTCCTTTTTCGGAATTCCAAATTCATAAATCTCGTACAAAAATTATGTACTGAGTACATAGCTCTTTTTTCTCAGCAGGAAATATTCCAAGTTTAAAAATTTTCTATAAATTCATGTATTTGAAAATCTGTGAGCCGTTTGCAGGGAGGCCAATAATAAAAATATGTGTGAACTTATATGCATGGACCTACTTAGGTAGATTAAAAAATATATAACTTGACAGCCATACATCCAATAATTTATTGATGTGAGTATATCTACACTGGCAACACCTGTTTAAAAATGTTCCAGGTTTTTCTAATTTATTTCATTACCAACTTCAACTCTGTCTTATTGTTATTCAAATTTTATTATTATTTATATATATATATATATATATATATATATATATATATATATATATATATATATATATATATATATATATATATATATATATATATATATATATATATATATATATATATATATATATATATATATATATATATATATATATATATATATATATATATATATATATATATATATATATATATATATATATATATATATATATATATATATATATATATTATAGACTGTTGGGGTCAGCTCTCCTCGTCCTCAGGTTGTAAGTCCTTTCTCTCAACTTTTCGGACCCTTTCCTTTGATGAACTCGTTTCGTCGAACTCGTATCAAAAAGATGGCGCAACATGCCATACGGTGGATGCCACCATCAATTTGTTTCGGGAAATTAGAATTTGTGTACCTCTAAAAAAACACTCTGTATAAATATACTATTTCAGTTAAACCATCGAAAGTAAGTGTTACATTCGCCTCGATTATTACATATTGTTTTTGCTTTTTGAATCAAATAAATATGTGATAAATTTTATTGATTATATTTACCTAACCTCTTTAAAAAAACACCTACCACGCTGGGATGGTCTGCTAAAACACAGAGTTTGTAATCGAGCGGGGAGGCTGATAAAAAGCTTTGACCTTCAATCACGATAGATGAGCGTGGCGTTTCATCCTTTCTGTCTACCCCTCAGGGAAAAAATGGTGCGATGAATGTAGTAATGTACTGGTCATCGCGTTCGGCTACCATGTTGGAGGTCCCGAGTTCGATTCCAGGGGAGTTAAAATAAATATCAATGATTTTTCACCGTAATATTAATTTATTATCACCGTGAACCAGTAACAGTACCGTAAGCGCTGGACTAATTATCGATCGTGAAAACACTGCGTCGATACGATGCAGTGCCCTACGCACCATTGGGTGTAGACAAGGGTTAAAAGAAAAATAAATGTGAGAAAATATACATTTTTTCACACATTTCTCATTCATTGGAAAAAAATTGTAAAACTAATGGTATTTTTACAATTTTTTTTCCGCCAGATTTTTTAACTTATTTTGTTGCTAGAAATTAAAAAAAAATAGTCGTGTTTTTTCACAGGTCCCGTATTTTGTTTTATTGTTTTCTATTTTCAATCTGGATACTAACGGATTTCAATATTTTTCGTAATGGCTAGGCACCTAGATCAAGTTAAGGCAGCAGCAGGCACCTCGGTGGTTGGAGCGCTACCGCTATGCGCTAGCGCAGTCAAGGGATAACTGGAGAAGAGGCATTCCTCCCACAAGAGTCACAACCCTCAGTAATGAGGACTAAGACGGAGAAGAAAGAGCACCTGTTACATTTCTGGTCGCAATGGTGACTTATGTGGTCCCAATCAGACATCTATGTTGCGAAAATGCATATTATCGATAAAAAAAATTGGTCACGGACGCAGCCGACAAGGTTGCAGAGTTGAAAGTGCTTTGTGACCAACATAATTAGGCACCGTGACCGATTTTACTTGACCAAGAAAAAATGGAAATAAAGTACGTTTCTTTATTCCTATCTGCACTTCCACATTCTTGGATATAGGAGGTGAATATATTTGATAAAACGCAAGATGAAAACAAGTTTTTTTTAGAAGGGAGTTTTTATTATGTAAGGTGAAAACAAGGAGCTATAGGAAAGCAAATGGGAAGGAATACTAGTTCTATACAACAAACAAGCAAAACAGCAGCCATGGTCAGGTGTTGTTGCATAAATTGTGTAAATTTTACACCGCTATAAACTATGATTTATAAAAAAATAAGATTCATATTAATAAATTCTTTTCTGGATAAAATGTAAATTATTAACTGAAAAAAAATATCTGTTAGGTATTCTCAAATCTCGGCCCCCGGTAGCAATAACAGTGGGTATTTTTGTTTGAATGCGTCTGTTTATGCGTCTGTCGAATATAATAACTATTTTAAAATGTGTCGTTCTTGTTGACAGAAATATAAACGAGTGAATTATTGCAAAATGCACCTGTTTCGCGCGAAATTATTTTGCATTAAATATTACATTTTAACTTCACTGTCAATAACACTGATATGGTGATGACCTGCAGCGCATTTGTTGGCAAAGTGATTCTATAGCGTTTAATTACATAGTAAATACAGACGCTACTTGTCGATAACCGCTTATCGCGAAGAACAAAACAGCACGAGCATTTGTCGCCATAAAGTAGCGACGTGCCCGGTCACCAGTTCTCCCTGGAGCCCGTCACACATGGAGTTGACCTACGCCACATCCAAAGCCGCGAGGAACTTCCTCCGACACGATGTCAACTGCAACGTCCGACAGTGCTTCAAGAGCAAGAAGGGCTTCGGTAAGAAACTTCACCGATAATGAGAACGTACGCTTTAAATTACCTATTCCGTTTTATTGAATTGGTGTTGTTCGGCAGAAAATAGGAAGGATGAGGTTGCCGCCATCAGAAGCAAGTTCCCTACGAAAATACCGGTAAGTACATTTTTTTATCGTTTCACGAAATATTTTTACGAACGCATTTGAAATTGGAAGTGCATTTTTTCATCAACACAATATTTTGGTTGAATGTTTTCAAAAATATCAATTTTTTTCTTCTCATGTATAGTTTTTTTGGTTGATTTTTTTATAGTGAACGCTGAAAAATCCACAAATAATAATTATTTTTACTACATCATGAAAATGCCGAAAATAACATTTCCAAATATTATAATTTTCAGTTCTTTTTTTATAGCGAAAATAGTTCATGTTCAACAAACAATCGTTTTTGTGTGCATTTTTATCAAGAAAATAATAAGTGTTGAATGCTCCACAAATTTTCATTTTTAATGTATTTTTTTTCACTATAATATTTACATTCTCTTATAAAAAATATAGTAAAAATAACGATGTATAAAGTATTCAACGTCCACTATTTTTGCGATAAAAATTTACTCAAAAACGATTGTTTGTGGAAACATTAAACTTTCTGTTTCCACAAATTGTAATTTTTAAGTGCATATTTATCACCAAAATATTTATATTTCTAAAAATTATACTTTTAAGCTCATTTTTACCACCAAAATAGTTTCTACAAATAATCGTTGTTTTCACGAAAATGTTTTTAAAAATATTGAATATTGAAAAGTCCATATTTTTTGTACATTATTTATCACCATAATACTTCATTTTTCCTTTCCTTGTAAGACTATTTTTCTTCTAACCCTTATCCACGCCTTATGGTGCATAAGGCACTGCATCAGAGTTATCTTGATCGTTAATTGCATGAAGGCAAAGTGATCAGTCCTACGCTTCAGCTACCAGTTCAGGATGAAATTAAATAAATATGAGGGTGAAAATCACTATATTTATTTTGATCCCCACCCCTGGGAATTGAACTCGGGACCTCCAGCACGGCAGCCAAACGCGCTAACCTACACTACACCACGGAGGCGGTAGACTATTTTTACCAACGCATTATTCAATCACTAAAATAGTGAATGTCGAATGAACAGTCCGCTAATAATTATTTTTCAATTTTTTTTTTTTACCACTACAATTCTTCTTCTAACCCTTATCCGCACCCAATGATGCATAGGCACTGCAAAATATAAACGCAGTATTATTTTGATAGTTAACAAAGGTGATCAGCCCTCCGCTTCAGGTACCAATCCAAGGTAGTATTGAATAAATATTAGTGTGAAAATATCACTTATATTTATTTGTCCACCCCCTGGGACCTCCAGAACGGTAGCCGAGCGTGCTGACCATTACACTACAGAGGTGGACCACTACAATAGTGAAAGTTTTCACTGATTGGCGTTTGTGAGCTTATTTTTATAACTAAAATTGCAAAGATTTAAAACAAAATTCTAAGTTAATAGATAATGAATAGTCCTCATGCTATTTTTTAATGCATTTAATGTCACCAAAGTATGAATAATCCACGAAAAATACTTTTATTGTATTCATTTTTATCACCACAATAGCGAATGTTTTCTCAAATCACTATTTTCCCTATTTTAGTTTGCATTTTTTAACCACTAAAATAGTGAAATATTTTACAAATTTTCTATATTTTTTGGTAATTTTATATGGTGTTGATATTTTTTTCCGTCAAGGAATTACGAAATAACACTCGATAAGAAATTAATTGATGCAACTCGTGATAAATATTATTTATTCGTATATGTATTGTTAAATACTCGTGTATTTATAAAATAACTTATAATCTCTAGTTTCAAGTAATATTACTGAAAATAATATTTAAAATATGATATTTTTTTAAAGTATGTAGGAATTATCCTAGAAATTTTACTAGGCGATATTTACGAATTTCGAAGTATATAGAGATAATCCTAGAAATTTTGCTAGGCGATATTTACGAAATTCCAAGTATGTAGAGATGATTCTAGAAATTTTGCCAGGCGATATTTACGAATTTCGAATGATATAGAGATGATCCTAGAAATTTTTCTGGGCGATATTTACGAATTTCGAAGTATATATAGATGATACTAGAAATTTCGCAAGGCGGTATATACGAATTTCGAAGTATTTAGAGATGATCCTTGAAATTTTTTGTAGGCGATATTTACGAATTTCGAAGTATATATATAGATGATACTAGAAATTTCGCAAGGCGGTATATACGAATTTCGAAGTATTTAGAGATGATCCTTGAAATTTTTTGTAGGCGATATTTACGAATTTCGAATGATATACAGATGATCCTAGAAATTTTGCTAGGCGATATTTACGAATTTCGAAGTATATATAGATGATACTAGAAATTTCGCAAGGCGGTATATACGAATTTCGAAGTATTTAGAGATGATCCTTGAAATTTTTTGTAGGCGATATTTACGAATTTCGAAGTATATATAGATGATACTAGAAATTTCGCAAGGCGGTATATACGAATTTCGAAGTATTTAGAGATGATCCTTGAAATTTTTTGTAGGCGATATTTACGAATTTCGAATGATGTAGAGATGATCATAGAAATTTTGCTAGGCGATATTTATGAATTTCGAAGTATATATAGATGATACTAGAAATTTCGCAAGGCGGTATATACGAATTTCGAAGTATGTAGGGATTATCCTAGAAATTTTGCTAGGCGATATTTCCGACTTTCCGACAAGTATATAATATTTTATTGGAAATTGAATAAATCGATTATTTTCGACGTTGCCTCGGATGGATCTGACCTGAAGGGAAAAATTCTCCATACTGCTCCCCTCCCTAACAAATGTTTGGGGTCCGAAAAATCGAAGAAGAATATAGAAGTCTGGATACTTACAGGGCTTACGACATGTTATAGACTGGTTTAAGTGATCACTTATTCACGTGTAACATTCACCATTCTATCTATGATTGACAACCACACTACTCGAAAATTTGTAACTCTATTTGTATACTTTATTATATGTACGTATAGTATAGTAGTGTATAAAGTATTTATTTTTTATTATTTGATTTATTCAGGAATGTACAGCTTACATATAAAAAATCAAATAATAAACAATAGTTACATTAACAAAAAATAGTTACGTTAAAAAAAAGCCAATTAAACAATTTCACATTTACACATTTTTAGTAATCACTTAAACTAGCCTATGACGGTTCATGAGCTCTGCAAGTATCCAGACTTCCATATTCTTTTTTGT
>NW_028281149.1:457500-507500 GCF_059751285.1 Brachycentrus maculatus
CACCTCGAAATAAAGAAAGCTCCAAGACTTCCCAAAGCTCGACGGAAGTTATTCAACACGTGTAAACCAATCAAAAAGTTTGGTGTTTTTGCTCTTTCGCGCGTAATATGAGAAATCACAGGGTGATGCTATTGCTACAACTTGTGTGATTGGTCTGTTTTATCTATCAGGGTGCCAAAGATAATATTATTATTACTACTTCTTCTTCTTCTTCTTCTGAATGGTGTTTGGCCTTGTAGCCTGTTTTTCGTTCGTTTCGTACCCTTAGAGAGATTGTGCACTACACGGATTTTACCGTCCGGCAGTCTGGTTTTGAAAAATAGAAGCGACTACGACAGTTTAGCGTGATCGAATTTGCGCGCAACGTGTTCAAGCACCGATTAAGAGCACCGATCCGAAGAAAGATGGACATAAGCACAAGCCAAACCAAGCCAATCATCGTTTTAAAATGCTAACTGACGTGCCGGACATTAAATTTCCGTGTAATTCCGTGTAGTGGACAAACGCCCTTAGTGAGCTTGTGCACTACACGGATTTTACCGTCCGGCAGTCTGGTTTTGAAAAATAGAAGCGACTAAGACAGTTTAGCGTGATCGAATTTATGAGCAACGTGTTCACGCACCGATCAAGAGCTCCGATCTGAAGAAAGATGGACAAAAGCACAAGCCAATCCAAGCCAATCATCGTTTTTCACAATTCACGTTTCACACGCTAACCGAAGTGCCGGACGGTAAAATTCCATGTAGTGCACAAACACACTTATTCGCACCACATTCGCTACACATATTTGACCCACTGTTCTTTTCTCACTCATTCGTTCCACGTATCCAAGTCATCTGAACATATATTTCTTATTTTTATCGATAATGCTTATCGTAGCCCAGCATTCTTTCCATATTTTTTTTAAAAACCCTTATCCGCACCCCAATGGTGCATAGGGCACTGCATCAAATAAACGCAGTGTTATCTTGATCGTTAATACATGAAGGAAAGGTGATCAGCCTTCCACTTCAGGTACCTGTCCTGGATAATATTTAATAAATTTTAGAGTGAAAAAATAACTTTTGTTTATTTGACCCCCTACCTGGAAATCGAACCCGGGATCTCCAGAATATTGACCCGCTTCAGGGCAAAAAGTGTTGTTTTAGCATTTTGAAGAAAAGGTTAAAAAAAGGTTTAAAAGGTCAAAAGGATATTAAATTTTTCTTTAAATATACTAACTATTTTTCTAATGGAGAAAAAACATTCAGGTTTTATCTAAAAATATCTGTTGCACACTAAAAACATCAATAAGTGGCTTGATATTTATTTTTAACACATTACATTATATTTTTAAACTTAAAAAACGATCTCCTGAAAAATCAAGTTGTTTGATATATGACGTTGTTGAAAGGAGTGACGGATTTAAACAAAAATAAAATTTTTGAAATGGCGAAAAAAGTGAACGATGAATGATAAGGAGAGTGTTATATTATCATACCATGAAGTTAACAATGCTTTTAATAATAATAATTCGTTGGAAGGGACAAGATAGAAAGTGATTGAATTAAAGTACAGGTGTATTTTTTTTATTGTGAAACCTTTATACTGTAAATTGTTATTGTATCTATTGTATGTAATGTATAAAATCTAATAATAAAAAAAAAACAAATAATAATAAAATAAAAAAATGTATTAACATGTAAGTATTTAGGCTCAACACAGGCCATGCCTAAAGAGCCTCAATACAAATTGTAAAAAAAATGCATGTTTCTATAAAATAAATAAATTTAAAAAAAAAAAATCAAAATAAAAATAAATATACAAATAGGGGTGAAGAGTGTTTACAAGGATAGAGAGGTGTAGCGTTCTATTCTCTGTGCCTACCTTTGCAATGAAGGCGCGTGATGGTTAGTTAGTTAGTTATATTTCCCCAGTTACTTACACAATGGAGTTACGAAGGCGTGTCCTGTTATACTTTTCCGAACAAAGGAACCATTTAATTTCTCTCTCACGCACAAACTGCTTATTATTAAGTATAATAACACCCCTAGAATGATTTTATTATGATATCGCTGAGAGAGCGCTAGGATATTTACTGACATTGATGGACGTGAAGCTATATAAAAACTATGTACAAGGTAACTACCCATTACACAAAAAAAATTACGTTGACGAGAAAATATTAAACCTTCAAGTTATTAAAGGAAAAATATTTTAAGCGTTTGTAACATTTTGAGTGTGTCGAATTACTTGTTCACATCTGGATTATCTCCAATTATAGGAGTATTTTTTATATTATTTTTATTCATTGATTTTTTTTAAAAACATTTTACATACATAAATCAAATATTTGATATTCCCGATGAGTAATTTCTATTTCTCATTTTGGGTCATGGGATTAAGGTTAACAAGACTGGAACACAAATAATAAAGTTACAAATAAGATAACCAACTAACTAACTAACCATCACGCCGCTTCCCCGCAGGGGTAGGCAGAGAGAATCGAACGCCACACCACTCTGCCTTTGCAAACATTCTTTGCCTCTTCTACAATACATTCATGCATCTCCTCATACATACCCGACGATTATTACGACTCCTGACCCGGCCGCTTTCAAGTATTTGACATACCTGATTGTGCCAAGTTTTCCTCGGTCGTCCTCTGCTTCTTTTTCCAACTACATTCGCCTCATAAATTTGTTTAACCGTTCTTTCTTCACTCATACGCTCCACATGTCCAAACCATCTCAACACACCTTTCTTAATTTTATCGATAATGCTTATCTCAGCCTTACATTCTTTCCTTATTTCATCATTTGAACATCTATTAAACATCATTTTGCCACACATTCGTCTGAGCGATCGCATTTCGACTGCATTCAGTCTGCTTTCATCCTTCTTTTGCCAACTCCATGCTTCGCTTCCATACATAAGGGTTGGAACCAGAACTCCATTGTGTACTGCCAGTTTAGCTTCCGCTGATAGATTTTTATTTGCTAAAACTGATTTTAGTGCACCATTCACTCTGTTCCCAGCATTCACTCTCCTTTCTATGTCTTTATCAAAAAAGATTTTTAAAAAAATTAACCAAAACTAGTACATAGAAAAATATAAAAACAATAAACAGGTTTAATAAATATGCATGAGAAGCATATTTAAAAGAAAAAAATAGAATAACACACGGTAAGAAGCATATTTTAAAATATAAATGAGAAAATATAAAAAAATTAGGAAATATAACGAATGACATGTCATCAAAGATGAAGAAGAATATGGAAGTCTGGACATTTACAGGGCTGACGACCGTTATAGGCTGGTTTAATTGATCACTTTACACACGTGTAACATTCACCAATTCTACCCATTATTGACAACCACACTTCTCAAATTCTTGGAAGTTTAAGAACAATGTTTCAAAATTGGTTCATATACATGTATATCGAGCTTTTAGAAACGGCACATATATATATACATTATTTTTTTTAAATTTTCAAAATAAAGTGGAAGATACAATGTTTGCGCTAAATAATCCCTTACCGCACCCCAATAGTGCGTAGGGCACTGCTTCATATAAACGCAGTGTTATCTCGATCGATTACACATGAAGGAAAGGTGATCAGTCCTCCACTTCAGGTACCAGTCCAGTGTAATATTGAATAAATATTAGAGTGAAAAAATCACTTATATTTATTAAACCTCCCTGGGAATCGAACCCGGGACCTCCAGAATGGTAGGCGAGCATGCTGACCATTGCACTACGGAGGCGGACATTGTTTGCGCTTACGTAATTATAATCTATATTTTTATAATTCATCAAAATAATAAAATATGGTATTTGAACGTATATTTAAATGCTTTTTTTTATAGTTTTTTTAAGGTTTGGCATAAAGTGAGTTCCGGGACGTATTTTGTTTAAAAAAAGCGCACGCTTTAAGTTAATATTCAATGCTTTTTCCATGTCAATCTCTTACCGATTGCAAAACTTATGAATTTTCATTCCTACCCCATACTAGTAACAGGTCTGTTTTGGGATTTTTACTGAAATAATAAACGATTTGATATAAACGTAATCCCTTTGATATTAGACCCCGAGTCGTGTCTAATTATTGAAAATTATTATCTTTATTTTTCTGCTCGGCTAAATTCTTGTATTTATTTTTTCTTGTTTAAATCGATGGATCCAATTTATGATTTTACAAAGCGAATACTAATGAGTTGAAAATCCTTTTGATGATATTTGGAAATTATTACGATAAAATATTTAAAAACGGCCTTTGTAGAGATGGGATTATCACTTTTACTTTATAACAATACCTACTATTCATCTTCCATTTCCTTTCTCGTATAAAAAATCATTTAACAAGTTTGTAAGATGACTGCCAACCATTTAACTGACTGACTAAACATCACGCCGTTTTCCGCGGGGGTAGGCAGAGAGAATTGAATGTTTTTTACCAATCTGTAATCTTCTGAGACCACGCCCAATTATTAAAAATACTTAATTGTGCCAAGATTTTCTCGGTCTTTCTCTGAATCTGTTTCTAACTACATTCGCCTCAAAAATTTGTTTTACTGCTCATTTTTCACTCATTCGTAAAAAGTTTTTTTTAAAAATAATTTTCAAGCTCGTTTATGGTTTATCTATATATGTTAATATCTGATAAAATAATAGTTTTTAAAATCCTTTAACTGCAATATTCATTAATTAATTTCAAACCCTTATCCGCACCCCGATGGTGCATAAGGCACTATATCATATAAACGCAGTGTTATCTTGATCGTTAACACATGACGGAAAGGTGATCAGCCCTCCGCTTCAAGTACCAGTCCAGGGTAATATTGAATAAATATTACAGTGAAAAAATCACTTATATTTATTTGACCCCCCCTTTGAATCGAACCCGGGACCTCCAGTACGGTAGCTAGCGTGCTGACCATTGAAACTGCTCTTTGAAACAGCTCTCTGAATCATCGACGCAATGTTGTTTTTGGTCGAATGTAAACAAACGTGGAACTGACTTTGTACTCTGCCATTTTAAATATATAAAGTGTCAGCTATCCAAAGGTATTTTTCATCGTGTAATCTTACAAGCTTATCGAGGAATGTCTTTAAAGAAATTACACGAGTTTTGATAATTAAAAAAAGTTACAACATTTAAAACAAAAAACAAAGTTATGAGGCGAATGTTAGCGGGAAAAGAAGCAGAGGAAGTCCGAGAAAAACATGGCACGATCAGGTATGCCAAATACTTGAAAGTGGTCAGGTTAGGAGTCGTAACAATCGGCGGGTATGTATGAGGATATGCATGAACGTGGAAGAGGCGAAGAATGTTTGCAAGGACAGAGTGGTGTGGTGCTCTATTCTCTCTGCCTACCCCTGCGGGGAAGCAGCGTGATGGTTAGTTAGTTAGTTACAACATTTTGAGTGTGTCCAAATACTGGACAAATTATAAGCTTAAATAATAAAAATGAAAATGGTATTTTCTGGCGTTTCTCATGTGTGTGATTATAATCCAGGATTCGGACCTCACATTCTTACATAAGAGTTTCTGCTTGGTAAAAAGCTTCTTTACATCTCACCAATAGATGTCTCTAGTGAAGTTCTAGTGATTCAAGACCAAGACATATATATATATACATATATATATATATATATATATATATATATATATATATATATATATATATATATATATATATATATATATATATATATATATATATATATATATATATATATATATATATATATATATATATATATATATATATATATATATATATATATATATATATATATATATATATATATATATATATATATATATATATATATTTATATATACATATTTACATATATATGTATATATATATATATATATATATATATATATATATATATATATATATATATATATATATATATATATATATATATATATATATATATTGGGTTGATGCGAAAAATGAAGTAAGGGATGTTTTTACCTGCTCTATTGAATAATATTTTTCATCATTTAATTTTTTTTGCAGTGATCGGAATAAATAAAAATCAGAAAGAACAAGATCTGGAGAATACAGTGGATGCTTGATAACTTCCCAATTTAACTCATTTAGCTTGTGTTGGGTCATCATAGCCACATGTGGTCGCGCGTTGTCCTGATGAAACACTGCCCCTTTTCTGTTTACTAATTCTGGTCTATCCTTTTGAAGGTCCATGTTCAATTTGGATAATTGCTGACAATATCGTTTTGCTGTACTTGTCTTACCTTGTTTCAAGAGTTCAAAATACACAATACCCTTATTATTCCACCAAACACGAAGTATAACTTTTTTTTATGGATTTCGGCCTTCGAAGTTGTTAATGGGGCTTGTCCAGGTATAGTCCATTGTCTTTTTCTTGTCACGTTGTTGTACCCGACCCATTTTCATTTCCCGTCACCAAACGATGCAAAAAAGGTTCATGTTTTTGTCTCGCACTCAAAGCAACGCGCGTTGAAACACGACCCAATACATTGGCAGCCGACAATTGATGAGGTATCCAAACGTCGTACCGCGAAACCATTTCCACACGCTTCAAATGTCTTAATGATGGTTACACGTGGATTGGTGTCAATTATGACTTTTAACTTGTCTTCATCAGACTTCAATGGCCGCCCGGTACGTGGTTTATCAATGAGTGAAAAATCTCCAGATCGGAATTTTGCAAACCATCTTCGCACCTGTCGAAGTTTGATGACATCTGCTCCATACATTTCACAAATGTTTTTGGTTGCCACACTCCCGGTATTGTCTTTACGGAATTCATAAAGTAAACAATGACGTAAATGCACTTTATCGAACGACATTTTGAAAAAATACAAGGGGTCATTACTGTACTCTGGCTAGGCCAAAACTGAATAGAAAGTTGAGAAAAAGCACCCTTTATACAATGGAATCATAAAAAAGAAGATACTATTCATAATTTATGAAAAATTTTTTTTTTACCTGGGATCATAAAAAACGGTCATTAGTTTTGCATCAACCCAATATATATATATATATATATATATATATATATATATATATATATATATATATATATATATATATATATATATATGTATATATATATATATATATATATATATATATATATATAAATATAAATATGTATATATATATATATATATATATATATATATATATATATATATATATATATATATATATATATATATATATACAGAACTTCCAAGAATTTGAGTAGTGTGGTTGTCAATAATGGGTAGAATTGGTGAATATTACACGTGTGTAAAGTGATCACTTAAACCAGCCTATGACGGTCGTCAGCCCCGTAAATGCCCAGACTTCCATATTCTTCTTCATCTGTGATGAGATGTCAAAAAATAATTTTAAAAAGTTGTATTGGAAACCATTTATACAAGACGTTGGTTTGTGTTATTTACAAAGCCATTAACGTATTTCAAGAATTTAAATAAATAAGCAATATGTCTTCTCAGACAGTCCCTTAATTTAATTTCCTTACGAATCTTAACTTACGTTTCGTTTCACTTTGGTTTACGCATACATCCGCATATCTCGAGACGGAATTACAAGCATCCCTTGTACTCCGCTTTATCTCACCCTAAACCGGGGGTCGGCAACCTTTTGGACCAAAAAAGCCAAACGGGAGTAGCAAAACGGTTTGGAAATATTTGGTGAGCTAATTTTTAATGTCCGCCTAATTTGTCCGCCTCCGTAGTGTAATGGTCAGCATGCTCGGCTACCGTTCTGGAGGTCCCGGGTTCGATTCCCAAGGGGGGTAAAATAAATAAAAGTGATTTTTTCACTGTCATATTTATTCAATATTACCCTGGACTGGTACCTGAAGCGGAGGGCTGATCACCTTTCCTTCATGTGTAAACGATCAAGATAACACTGCGTTTATATGACGCAGTGCCCTATGCACCATTGAGTGCGGATAAGGGTTTTATTTATTACTAATTTTTAATGAACAATAATTTAAAGTTTGAATATTTGTAGCATTAACTTTGTGGATCATTGTAATTTATTTTGGAGAAAAAAAAATACTGTCATAAAACAAACCCTGAAGAGGGTAAGAGGTTGTTGCCGAAACTAGTTGTTTTTTAAAAAAAATGTGAGTGGACCAAAAAACAAAGTATTTTATTTCTCCAAAATAAAAACAATATTTTTAATTAAATCTATTGAATGTTTAAAGGAACCAACTAGTATTATTTAAGGTGCAAAATTTTTAATCAGGGATACTTTTTTGTTTTTTATTTTTTTTACTTCGTAAATACCACTATGTCTTGAAATCTACTGTGACTCGTGTTTCGATGCATTCCGCATCATTTTCAAACACATTTTCAAACACACAAGAAAAGACTTTTTTTGCGCAGATTTATACGTCTATCATAGATTTATAAATCATTTCAAAAAATAAATTAAAAACACCTTTTTTCATTGAAAAAAACATTTTTTTAAAGTTCCTCAAAAATATTTCAAGGTACTTTATAACATTCAACGATTAAGGTTTTTTGTTTGCATTTTTAATTTATTAAGTAAAAGTTAAAAGTGCTAGTTTTTTAAATACACAGTTTAATTTTAATACTTGAAAATGGTCAGGCTAAGAGTCGAAATGATCGGCGGGTATGTATGAAGAGATGCATGAACGTGGAAGAGGCGAATAATGTTAGCAAAGACAGATTGGTGTGGCATTCTTTCTGCCTATCCCAGCGGTAAGTGGCGTGATGGTTAGTCAGTTAGTAAGATATAACACAGTAAATTTCAAGGACGAATGAATACACTGGTGTACTAGTTTTTTTAATATTATTTTTTGACATCTCAACAAAGATGAAGAAGAATATGGAAGTCTGGGCATGTACGGGGCTGACGACCGTGATAGGTTGGTTTAAGCGGTTGTCAATTACAGGTAGAATTGGTGAATGTTACAAGTGTGTAAAGTTATCACTTAAACCAGCTAATGACGGTCGTTAGCCCCGTAAATAGTACTAGCACTAGTTTGGGTTTTATTTAATGTTTTCCATAGAGGCTTTTTTTATGTGAATTTTTATTCCAGCTTTATCAAGAAAAGACCCTTAAAAGAAAAGTTAATTGGTTGATAATTTTGTTTGAAAATTTTTTTTGAATATGACAAAAAAAAGCTACAGAAATTGCTTAAACAGCCACACGTTGCCTACCCCTGCCCTAAACGTACGTCTTACGAATATTCTCACTTCACAGGCCGAATATTCTCACTTCAACGGCACACATCTTCCGAATATTCTCACTTCACACAGTGTATGATGGTTCGAAGATCGAGTTTCATGCATGTACGTACTACATATGGAGGAACACAGAGAAGGCTGCCGAAGGGTAATTGAAATTATCCAGTGAATGAATAACATACACGTGAGTGAAAAACTATCAATTAGATTTAAATTATATCTAAACAGATCTATACGAGGAAATTGGAATGAGATAGAAATGTGGAAATCTGGGTATTTACAGAGATTAAAAGCAGTAATTTGCTGGTTTAAGTGATCCCTTTATACACATAACTTGTATCATAAAAGCCTTGATAACTTTGTGGTATGGTGCTATAACACTCTCCTTATCAAAAACACTACTTCGTGACTACCGGTTTCAGAATAATTATTCCGAAACTGGTAGTCGCGAAGCACTGTTTCTAAAGTGATATTACACTAAGTGAACGATGAATGATGAGGAGGGTGTTACATTTAACATAGTCTAATAATCATTATTCTCATATTATTTTTAGACATCTCATCAAAGATAGGAAGAATATGGAAGTCTGGGCATTCACGGGGCAGACGACGGTCATAGGCTGGTTTAAGTGATCACTTTACACACGTGTAACATTCATCAATTCTACCTACTATTGACAACCACTTAAACCAGCCTATGACGGTCATCAGCCCCGTAAATGCCCAGACTTCCATATTCTTCTTCATCGTTGATGAGATGTCAAAAAAATATATGAAAATAACTCCTATGATTGGAGATTTTGTGGACACGTATTTAGACATTATTACCACTTATCTTCGTAGGAAGAAAATATACAGTACAAAAGCTTACAACATTTTCAGTGTGTCCAAATACTTGTTCACAAAATCTGGATTATCTCCAATTACAGGAGTTATTTTCATATTACTTTTTTACATCTCATCAAAGATCTTCATCATGTTAAAAAATAGTATAAAAGCTTGTAGATTACAATTTTTTATTATTATTATCTACAAGCTTTTGTACCGTTATTCCATCTTTTAACCTGAAGAAAAAATCATTAAAATAACATCGTTGTTGGTAATTTATAGACGTAATTTAAGGATAACGCTGTTTGCATATAATGTTAAATATATTCTAGCTATATAAGTAGTTGTTGGATATCCTCGTGCGTAAATATTATAACTTTGCAAAACAATTTGGTGTAAAAACTAAACCAATTGTAGATAACTATCTCTTCCCATAAATTGAGCCATTTACCCAAACCACGATAAATCAAACATCCCTAAGAAGGGAAACGTGAATTTACGTTATGCGTACTAGTTTATCTACATAATCTCTTATCAAACGTAATATGTGTGTATATAATAATAATAATAATAACAAATCCCTTACCGCAACCCAACGGTGCATAGGGCACTGCTTCATATAAACGCAGTGTTATCTCGATCGATTACACATGAAGGAAAGGTGATCAGCCCTCCACTTCAGGTACCAGTCCAGTGTAATATTGAATAAATATTAGAGTAAAAAAAAATAAAAAAAAATATGCACACATAATGCGTCATACACAAATTGCCACTTATATAGACAATGAAAATATTTTTTACTTATTTATTTTTTTATATTTTTTTAAATAAAATTAGTAAATGACCACTCACCGAGATTTTTATGTCTACCGGTTTCGAGACGTACCCGTCTCTTCGTCAGGACAATCACTAACACAGCATGCAAACAATACTACCCTTCACCACCATAGCACCATTCACACACTCAAAACTACACAAAATGTCTAACACATGCGATTTTTGGTCGACCCGAAGACCAACACGCACTGTAGTTTTCAATACAGACATGCGTTACAAGCCGAGGTTAAACGTGCGATCATGCGAGGTTAAACGTGCGGTTATATACTGATTTTATTAACATTTTTTGTAAAAAAAAATAAATAAGTAAAAATGACTAACCACAAATTAAATGCTTTAAATATTAATAATATTGAGAATAAATGTTTTAGGAAAAATACCAGTTTTAATGTTCGCATACGCATAGACAGTTTTTATTTTTGTTAATACAATTTTAAATACTCCTAATTTAATAAAATAACAACTTTATTGTATCGGGTTGTGGTCCCGTGGTTAGTGTCGCGTAATCTTATGTCAGAGTTTCTCGGTTCGAACCCACTCTACCGCAATTTGATACCTATTTCTAATAATGAGCCGCTTAGGCCCACATAAATAGTATGAAATTGAAATATTTGTGTAAATAATATAAACACAAATTTCTTTTTCAAACAAAAAAGTTGGTAATTTTTTCCACATCAATTTTATTTGACCAGCAACCGGGTTTCGTCGTAACCGACATCATCAGACTGGTTAAGTGTGTCTGTTTATTATGATAATTTTATATAAGAGAAACATTCGTCTTCCTTAACATCCGTTTTTGCAAATATACTGTTTTGGTCCATATCTTGTCATACATTAGCTCCCCATGTCCAAACCACCTCCATCAAACCTTCTAAATCGTATATTTTTAGAGTTTTATACTTATAAAAATAATAAAAATTATAGAGTTTCATCTCAGACCTATATATAAAATTGATATGTCATCCGTATGGTGAATTATCCAGGTCTGAAAATAATTAAATGACTCATGTTTTAGGTGACTCAACTTGATATGAAATATCTTTTGTTAATCTTCATATCGCTCACTCCTTTCAAGAAAAATAATTAAATAAAATAAATAATAATTAAATAATTAATAAATAAAAAAAAAATATTTTTGAAGGTTAACAATATAAAACAATGTATTAAAAATAAATATCAAGCCGCTTATTAAACTTTTTACTGTGCAACAGATCTTTTTAGGTAAAACTCGAATGTTTTTTCTCCATTTGAAAAATATTTAGTATTTTAAAAAAAATAATGAAACAATACCTATTCTTCAAAATGCAAAAACAACACTTTCTGCCCTGTAGCGGGTAAATATTAAGTTAAAAATATGCCGCTTTTGCTGTAATATAGTACATTTTCTGGACATTCCGAAAACATGCACAACTGAAAATTGACGATTTTTGATTTATGACGTTCTTGAAAGGAGTGAGCGATATGAAAGAAGATGGAAGTCTGAGAATCCCAGGGCTTACGATCTGGCATAAGCTGGCTTAATCGATCACTTTATACATTTGTGCAACGTTCACCATTCTGCCCATTATTGAAAATCCATATTGCATTAATTTTTAGACTTGCATATATACAATGGTCTTATGTGGATAATAACCTTCCATATGTGGGTACAATTTTCGATACGTTTGGAAGTAAGGCTGATTGTAGCCCCACCAGTTGAGAAATCTGTGAAATACAAATATTTTATTTTGTATATTAAAAGCATTGTTAACTTTGTGGTATGGTTATATACTATTATCCTTATCATTCATTATTCAATTTGGTGTACTACTACTTTTATAAACATTTATTCGTGACTACCGGTTTCGGAATAATCATTCCATTATCAGGTCATTAAACTAAAATTATTACAGTCTGATATTTGACATAATTTTTTTTGTACAAATGTCAGACTTTAAAATGTAATAATTTTATTTTAATGACATGATGATGGAATGACTATTCCGAAACCGGTTGTCACGAATAAGTGTTTATAAATGTGGTATTACACATTGTGAATTATGAATGATAAGGAGAGTGTTGTACTTATTTATTAAGTATTTGAAATATTGCAGTTTGAATTAATTTATCTTGATTTCAACTAATTCAGTTCTAAAAAAAATGTTTTTATATGAATAATTTAAGCAAGCTTCTAGTTCAGATAAAATAACAAAACAGGATCTCATCAGATAACAAAAAATAAAACAAAATATCTGTGACTGTATTTGTGGAATGATTTAGGGAACTATTTATTTCTACGGGCTAATATAACCGATGGCTTTTCAAGCCATTTCGTCCGCTTTGATATATATAGTAGAACCTTTCCCCATGTTTATTCTACCCTCCGTCCGCCCCCGTTCCAAATAAATCTTTACAAATTGAGATTACCGAATATTTGTCTAGAATTTTTGTAACGGATGCTGTGTTTATATAAATGTGGAAAAGGAGATTTAGGACGGAGTAAATGGAGGGCCGAGGGATGAGAGTTGAGATATGTCTTGATAGATATTATTTTTTGTGCCTCTGTTATTCTTCTCTCGGCTTATTTAGGATTCCTACGAGTTCTTATCAATTTTTAGAACTTTAAAAATATATATTTATCCCCCTTTAAGTGAGGATACTAAACAGAGGGATGAAATAATGTAAAATAGGGATGAATTGGGAAGTATAATTTTGTTTATCGAATGCATAATATTTTCGGGTTAGATGAATTTCTAATTTTTAACTTAATATGTACCCGCTATAGGGCAGAAAGTGTAAATTTTGCGTTTTGAAGAAAAAGTATTGTTTAATCATTTTTTTATTATGGTTAATATTTTTCATAGTGTGAAAAAAACATTCAGGGTTTACCTAAAAAGATCTGTTTCACAGTAAAAAGTTCAATAAGTGGCTTGATATTTATTTTTAATATATTTTATAATAATTATAAACTTTGAAAACTATGCTTCTCTATGTGCACACACATACACACACACACACACACACACACACACACACACACACACACACACGCACACACATACACATTCATTCATTTGCTAGATCTACACCAAATATTTTGTACTAATCTTTATGTTTCTGTGGTTAACTATAATTGGCTTGTTTAATGTATACCTTTTAATTGTTTTGTTTTACATATGTTGATGTTGTTAACCCAATTAAAAAATATAATAAAATAAATAAATATCTCTTTTAATGATGATAAAACAAATAAGAATAGTAACTTATTTCAGACAACCAATTACAAAGAGGTTTTATCTCTAATAGTTAGTTCATGGTGTCTTAATCAGAGATAAAGATGTCTTAGAAAAAATGGAGTCCAACAAAGTTTTAATTTTATTCATGAAAATGCAAAACCACAAAGTAAGTATTTCAATTATCAATGTAATATAAAAAAAAAGTTTTGTGATGGCTCTTTCAGTAGTTGAGAGTAGTTCAAAAACTAAACTTAATTTAAATAATTATAAGTTGGTAGGAGAGATAAGATTTTATCTCAACTGGGATTGGAAATGTTTATTTAAAATATTACGTTTTATTTTTTTTTTAAACAAAAATATCCGTGTTAGTCATTCTACAGTGTAGGATTACTGGATAAACTGGCATGAGTGGTATTTTTAAATAATGTTGGTATTGCACAATATTCAATTATAAATACATGTAATATTTTAATTTCCGATACATATCACTCACTCCTTTCAAGAACGTCATAAATAAAAAAACTTGATTTTTCAGGAGAACGTTTTTAAAGTTCAAAAATATAACACAATGTATTAAAAGTAAATATCAAGTCACTTATTTAACTCTTTACTGTGTAACAGATCTTTTTATGTAAAACCTGAAGTTTTTTTCTCAATTTGAAAAATATTAAGTTTATTTAAAAAATAATTAAACAATACCTTTTCTTCAAAATGCAAAAACAACATTTTCTACCCTGTAGCGGGTAAATATTAAATTAAAAATATGCCTCTTTTGCTGGGATATAGTACATTTTCTGGACATGCAGAAAACGTGCACAACTGAAAATTGACTATTTTTGATACATGACGTTGTTGAAAGGAGTGAGCGATATAGCTACATAGAAAATATTTTAAATCTATGTGTAGTCATCTAAAAATTATCATTCCAAGATAACTGAGAAATAAATCACCACTAACATTTATTTAAATTGAATTAATTCAAATAAACATTTAAAAAAAATTAATTCATTAAAATAAATTAAACATTTTACTGTTTATTAATTCAACATTTAGATTATGGTATAACTCGATAGTGTGTTTATAAAAATGAAGCACTTATATGTTAAAAAAATAATTTTGAATCTTCACACGTTCATGAGAACATCTATAGGTCGCAAAACTTGTCGAGGTTACATTAATAAACGCAAAAGATGGTCTTATACAATTGTTTTGTTTTTATAAGAACATTATTGTAGTAAAAATATATTATAACTGGTTTAGTGATTAATCAATATTGATTTTACTGTTTATCTTTATACACTTTGGGTTATAAATTTTTTTTCGACCCTGTCAAAATGAAATGTAAATTACTTTGAAAAGTTCTCAACAGATGACAGTAACAACTAACATAAGAGTGCGATTGTTACAAAACTGCATATATACAATTTTCAAAAGTTTTGAAAATTCATGTATTATAGATGTTCAATAATAAGGCAGAATGGTGATCATCAGAAAGTGTATAAAGTGATCATTTGAGATACTTCTTCTTCTTCAAACCCTCATCCACACCTGATGGTGCATAAAGAACTGCATAATATAAACGCAGTGTTATCTTGACCGCTGTTAACACATGAAGTAAAGGTGATCAGCCCCCGCTTCAGGTACCAGTATAGGATAATATTACAATGATTAAAGAAAACATTTGTTTTATACAGACCTGAATGATGGAAGTTTAACTTTTGAAAGATGTAGTCTTTAATAAAACTCAAGTGGTAAAAAAACAAGTATTTTCTTTAATCATTTAACATGTCTTACCACAAAGTTAATGCCGAAACAATAAATAAAATAGGATAATATTAAATAAATATTATGGTCAAAAAATCACCTGTATATATTTGACCCCACCAACTGGGAACCGAACCCGGGACCTCTAGTACGGTAGCCGAGCGTGCTGACCATTACGCTACGGAGGCGGATATTTGACCTAACTTCTTCCAAAAATGCCCAGACTTCCATGTTCCCTTCGTAAAATATCGAGTTTGATATTTACTCAAATTTTACGTAAATTTTTGTAATCTTTCATTTGTCAGATTTAATAGTAGTATAGAAAAGGTCGTAAATTAGGTACAATATTCTGAGAGGAAAGATTGATGAAGCGCTCGATAGAGGTGTCAGAAGTAGTGGGAGACCGCGGATAGTCTGTCACCATCAGATTAAATAGCCACCATTCCACTCCTATAATCCTAAATGAGAGCTTAGCATGGTAGGTAGTGAAACCTGAAAATATCATGAAACTCATTTCCTGAAAAGTTTGTAAAAATAGTATTCTACTATATCGTGCCCTTTGATAATAACAAATTATGTCTCAAAACTTAAAAAGGGCAAACAAAAGTTGATTCCCTTTTCAAAGGGAATATATTTTTGTTGAAATCAAACAGCAACGTCATTTCACGACGAGTGTCCGAAATATTTTTTTTTGTGATTTGTATTTTTCATTCATCTAAATACAATTTTGCTGTCCGCCTCCGTAGTGCTATGATCATCACGCTTGGCTTTCTTACTGGAGGTCCCGGGTTCGATACCCAGGGAGGGGGTTAAATAAATATAAATGATTTTTTCATTCTGATATTAATTTAATATTAATCTGAACTGGTACCTGATGCGGAGGGCTGATCTCCTTTTCTTCATGTGATGACGATCAAGATAACACTGGATTTGGACATGCGGAGCGAATGGACAACAAAAGAATGACTAAGAAAATATGAGTGGTAAATGTAAGCAGGAGTACAGAACGAGGACGGCCGAAAAAGACTAAGCATGATCAGATCATTCAAAATCTATGGTTGTGTCAAAAGTCTGCGTAATCGGTGGGCATGTATGACTAGATGTATGGATGTGAAAGAGGCGAGGAGTGTATGTCAGGACAGTAGAGTGTGGCGTTCCATACTTTCTGCCTACCCCTGTGGAGAAACGGCGTGATGGTTGTAGTAGTAGTAGTACGTATATAATATGTTTTGAATTAAATAAAATTAAAAAATATAAAATATACAAGAATATTTTACTTATGGTACGGTAAAAGACGTCTCATTTGGAATCTAGTTCGAGAAAATATGCTTATGACGGAATTGTACTAGTATATTCCTGAAAATTAATTTACTTATAAAGTAGTGTATACTTCATTCATCGCAATGCCGCACCCGAAAGCTGAGTTGGCTACGTGTTGCGGTGTATGTAAGTGTACATGATACCAAGTAATAAGAGATAAGTCTGAGGAGTGCGCGGAACAATAGCTGTTTCCTGGAGAAGCTGAGTGGAAGGCAACATCAACTAACAGGACGAAAGTTTTAAACAAAACAAGATAAGGAGTCAAGAGTTGTTCGTTAAATTACCAAGAAATAACTTCGGATTTAGTTATATTGTGTATTTCGAAAACCCTGTAAGTCTAAAATTTTTCAGCAAATATAAGAGTCTCTGCCAAATAATTTTTATTTATTTTTTATTTAGGAATCATTGTGTGCCCAAATACTCGGCACACGTGAAATCTGGCGTATCTCACGTGTGTGATTATAATCCAGGATTCGGACCTAACATACTAATAAAAGAGTTTCTGCTCAATAAAAAGCTTCTTTTCATCTCACCAATAGATGTCTCTAGTGAAGTTCTAATGATTTAAGAACAACTTTTTGAAATTCATTCATGCGTGCAGAACTTCCTAGAATTTGTTTCAAAATTGGTTAATATATGTATATATTTATATATATATATAAATATATATATATTTATATATATATACATATATATATATATATATATATATATAAATAAATATATATATATTTATATATTTATATATATATATATATATATATATATATATATATATATATATATATATATATATATATATATATATATATAACTTCCAAGAATTTGAGTAGTGTGGTTGTCAATAATGGGTTGAATTGGTGAACGTTACACGTGTGTAAAGTGATCGTTTAAACTAGCCTCATCAGCCCCGTAAATGCCCAGACTTCCATATACATGTACTTCTTTATCTTTGATGAGATGTCAAAAAAATGATAAAATAAAAACTCACTCAACTCAATCCTAGATGGCGCCAAGAACTTAAAAGAAGAAGGTATCAATTTTATAGATTAAAATAACAACTATATAATTTTATTATACCAGCAACCGGGTTTCGTTGCAACCGACATCATGAGACTAGTCAGATTTCGGTTACGACGAAACCCGGTTGCTGGTCAAATGAAATTAATGTGATAAAAATTATATAGTTTCACCAAGAAATGTTAGTCCTGCAAAACTTTAATCAAGTATCAATTTAAGGATATAAACAACTTATACAGACCATAAAATAAATAAAAATAAAAATGATAACTATCTCGTACCGCAAAAATATGTACGCTCTCCCGTTATATAAATATTTTTAAAATGTAAACATGATACTAAGGAAAAGTCCCTCTCCAAGCAAAAAGCTCTGTCTTATTTAATCAATATTATAAGATTGTATTTATCAATATTATAAGTAGAAATGTATGGAAAATGTATTAAATTATATAAAAAATGAAATTTTTAAAATTTAAAAAAAAAACTTCCAATATTTAAGAATGGTTGGTTATTATGGGAAGAATAGTGAATATTACACGTGTACAATATGATCACTCAAACCAGCCTGTGGTAGGTCACAAGCTCTGTTAATACCTAGACTTTCATATTTGTACTATTGTAATTATAAAAATACGAATTGATATATTGTGTAACATTCACCATCATACGAGTACCTATGATTGACAACCACACAACTCAATTTTTTGGAACTCATATCATGAATCTCAAGTCTCTTTATGTTTGAGCTCACAGCAGCATCTGTGGTTGATTAGAGATTTTTCGGCAGCTACCCTTTTATTTTAAATACATGCAAGATCCTAACCGAATTATTTTACATACTCAACTAGCCTATGGCAGTTCATAATCCCTGAAATTCTGAGATTTCAATATTCTTCTATATGTCATGTAAAAATGTTAAAAAACTACAAAGCGGAGAAACTAAGATTTGTAAAGGATTCAGACTCACTCAAAATGTCGTGAACAAATATTTTTCACTGTAATATTAATTTAATTCTGTCCTTTTTTTAAATGTTTTCCTTTGACACTTGGCACATTTTATAAACATTATTAAATAAAAGAACTTTGTTTTTAACTATTTTTTTTGGTACTTCAACCAGTTTGGACAAGAACATTTTTATCATCAAAGTTAAGCTATTTTTTTTAAATTTTATTAATAATTTTATTAATAAATTTATAAAATTAAAGAATGCGACTTGTTACATTTACGAAAAATAGAATTCTGTTGTGAGTTGCGATCCGCAAAGTCTGTGAGCAGAATGGACCTACCACTTTGCTTAGTTCAATATACTTTTTCCTTTTGATATTTTACATTTATGATGACGTAAATTTATTACCATATTCAAATATTTTCGCAATTTCTTTATCCAAGCTGGCGTAATGCGATTGCTGAAATCCGAAGAAAATACATTATTATTGCCGAATGAATATCTATTTTAAAACTTATTCACTTGAGAATCTAGTACGCACACATCGTAAAAAAATAAATCTGACGCTCTTTTGTTTGTCATAGAATAAAACTATAATAAAGACAGTAGTGGGTTTCTACCCAATCGACAGAAAAACTGGCGTTGCATGTTCGATTCCCGCCGGTCGGTATGCTTTGTTAATGAGATGTATTTTTCATATACACTTTCCTTATCCTTACTTTACTACCCGCAGATAAGCCTATAAAATAGAAGCTTTCCGAGTTATTCCTTTAAAAAAAGTTGTCGGGTTGTGGTCCCATAGTTGGCGTCGCGGACTCTTGAGTCAGAGTTTCTCGGTTCAAATCTACTCTACCACAATTTGATTCCTATTTCTAATAATGAGCTGCTTAGGCTCACAGAAATTTCTGTCAGTAATTTAAACACAAATTTAAATATGAGAAAACGTATTATGTCCTCGTCACTTAAAACGTCTTAATTATGGACCCCGAAATCATTCAGTTTACAGCGCGTTTCGGATTATGGAGCGTTCGGATTAGCTTACTTATTTTCAAGTGCGAATAAAATTGAAAAAAAATTACACTCAAGTATATCAATACGAAATTTGATATCAATAGCAAGTTTTATACTAATTAATAAATACAAATAAAAATACAAAATAAGTTTCATCCAAATAAAACTTGATATCAATATTATCAAGTTGTGTACAAAATACCTCAAAATCTTCAAAAATTTTCAAATACCATAGATGTTAAGAAATTGTGGAATTAACCAAATAAAACTTGAATTAAAAATGGATAGATGTTTACCACAAGGTGACTAAGAAATTAATAAACAAAACACTTTTTTGTATAAAATAGATAGAAATCACAGCATTTGTTTATGGTGCAAAGTTCTCAAATGTGTATTTTGAGAATCAGCGTATTTGCAGAAGGCTGGACTTCGGGGAAGTAGCTCTCCGTTGTGCGGAGCAAGTACGAGTCTTGTATCGCGAGTCAATACTCTTGCGGCCACATACTAATGCAATTAGCAGCATCGGGGTGCTGGAAACTACCCCTTAACTCGGAAACCACCCTCAGCCGGGGCCTGATTCGTCCCCCAGAACTTGGGAATCAACGGCGCTGTGTCAGAAGATGCATTTATATATATATATATATATATATATATATATATATATATATATATATATATATATATATATATATATATATATATATATATATATATATATATATATATATATATATATATATATATATATTTATATATATATATATTTATATATATATATATATATATATACACATATATATATATATTTATATATATATATATATATATATATATATATATATATATAAATATATATATATATATATATATATATATATATATATATATATATATATATATATATATATACATATATATATACATAAATATATATATATATATATATATATATATATATATATATATATATGTATATATATATATATATATATATATATATATATATATATATACATATATATATATATATATATATATATATATATATATATATATATATATATATATATATATATATATATATATATATATATATATATATATATATATATATATATATATATATATATATATATATATATATATATATATATATATATATATATATATACATAAATATATATATATATATATATATATATATATATATATATATATATATATATATATATATATATATATATATATATTATATATATATATATATATATATATATATATATATATATTTATATATATATATATATATATATATATATATATATATATATTTATATATATTTATATATATATATATACATATATATATATATATATATATATATATATATATATATATATATATATATATATATATATATATATATATATATATATATATATATATATATATATATATATATATAAATATATATTTATATATATATATATATATATATATATATATATATATATATATATATATATATATATATATATATATATATATATATATATATACATATATATATATATATATATATATATATATATATATATGTATATACATATATATATATATATTTATATATATATATACATATATATTTATATATTTTATTTTAACTGTATTTTAAAATCACTAAAAATATTTTATGGTTATTTAATTATAATGTCTACAGGTTATCTTCAAAACCGGTAGACATTATAATTAAGTTATAATGAAATATTTATGTGTGATTTACAAACAAAGTTTTAATTATGGAAATATTTGTTTTTTTTTATTATTAGACTTGAAAAAGAAGTCTTGAAAAGAAGCGGTTAACTTCGAAACTGGTAGACATTATAATCAAGTTACAATAAAATAATTACACTTATTTTGAAACTTACTGAAAAATACTTTGAATTCAACACAATCCTTATCATTCATCTTTCACTTTGTGTATAATAAAAAGATGGTATAAATATAAAGATGGTATATGTAATAAAAATGTGGTTTTACACAAAGTGAACGATGAATGATAATTTTCTCTTATAGCACTATTACTATTCATGTTATTTACTTTATTACACTCTTTTTATTGATATTGATAAGGCATTTTTATTTAAATACTATTATCACACTTTTTTAATTGATATTATACACTCAATACACTTTTATTATTGATATTATACATTGTTATTTATTGACTATTATTACACTCTTTTAATTGACATTATTTACTCTTATTACACTTTTATTATTGTATTAAACAGTTAAAGACTATTAAATAACGTTTTATGACTGATATTTTACACCTTGATAGCACTATTACTATTGATATATGGCACTTTTATTTTAAACTACATTCACACCTTTATAATTGACATTATTTACTCTTATTACATTATGATTATTCATATTCTACAGCATTATTTGTAGACTTTTATAACAGTCTTTTTTTTGATGTAATACACTAATTTTTTGGATTTTTATCATACTATTAAGATTGATAATACATATAAATATTATAAATATTTATAATATTACACACTTTTATTTATCAAATTAAAAAAAATATATTTAATTTATTGTTTCAGCATTTACTTTGTGGTAAGACGTGAATAAATTGTAAATAAAAACATTTGTTTTTTATCCTTTGGGTAAATATCTATTCTACTCAAGTTGTAAAATACAGACTTCCATATTCTTCTTCATCTTTGATGAGATGTCAAAAAATAATATGAAAATAACTCCTGTAATTGGAGATAATCCAGATTTTGTGAACAAGTATTTGGACACACTCAAAATGTTGTAAATAAATTATCTGGTCAAATTATAAGCTTAATAATAAAAATGAAAATGGTATTTTTTGGCGTTTCTCATGTGTGTGATTATAATCCGGGATTCGGATCTCACATACTAATATAAGAGTTTCTGCTTAATAAAAAGCTTCTTTACATCTCACCAATAGATGTCTCTAGTGAAGTTTTAGTGATTCATGAACAAGGTTACTAAATTGGTTCATATATATGGAACTTCCAAGAATTTGAGTGGTGTGGTTGTCAATAATGGGTAGAATTGGTGAATGTTACACGTGTGTAAAGTGATCACGTAAACCAGCCTATGACGGTCGTAAGCCCCGTAAATGCCCAGACTTCCATATTCTTCTTCATTTTTGATGAGATGTCAAAAAATAATGTAAAATACAAGTAAACATTTATTCTACTCAAGTTGTAAAGTACAAGTATTTTTATTTACAATAAAAAAAACGAAACAAATCCAACCAAAGGACGAAGCACTAACCGAATTGACTACAACCCTTTTTCGTGGTGGTATTTAACTCCTCTGTTTTCTTGGGGCAAAAGGAACTCGGTTTTGAAATGCGTTGAAAGGTTTTCTGAGTGAGGTGATAAACATATTAGCGAAATTGTGAGAAATTGAGTTAAAATATCGCTATGGAGCTTTTCGTCGCTGTTTTGATGTAAAACTGAGGAATTCATAAAAGCTCTTTATAAATAAGACGTTAATTTTATGTGTGCCTGTGGATATTATTTCCTGAAATATAAAATCTCTATTTCTTATGCTATTTTGTTGAGTTTAGTTTATCAAATAAATATTTGTTAATTATGTATTATATAATACCTCTATAAACCAGGAACGTATTGATGAACTTGTTGATTACTTAAAAAATATGAAACACTTGAATACACCGCTTAATAAGTTTTATTTATATATACGACTAGTTTCGAAAACTTCCGAAATCATCTCCTGGTAAAAATAAAAACTAATTCTTATTTAATTTTAATTTTAATTTCTAGTTTCGAAAACTTACAGCTGTTTTCATCTTATGGTAAAAATTTAAACTTAAATTAAAATTAAAATTAATTAAAAATTAGTTTCGATTTTTACCAGAAGATCTGTTAGTTTTCGAAACAAGTCCATTATATAAATAAAACTCATTAAATGGTTTATTCAAGTCTTTATTTAAAAAAAAAATAATCAACATGTCATTCCACAAAGTAAATTGCGAATCAATAAATAATATAACTTATTGATGTAACAAATAGAGATAATATATTATACACCAGTCTGATAATATTGGTAATGACGAAACTCGGTAACTTACTATCTAATCATAACATCACTTCTCCGCAGGGGTAGGCAGAGAGAATAGAACGCCTCATTTGCAAAAAATCTTCGCCTTGTCCCTATTCATGCATCTCCTCATACATACCCGCCGATCGTTCCGACTTCCGACCAGACCACTTTCAAGTATTTGACATACGTGATCATGGCAAGTTTTACTCGATATTCCTCTGCTTCTATTACGAAGAATGATAACTTCGTAATAGAAGCAGAGCATCTATATACAGATGAATGATAAGGAGAGGGTGCATTATATTTAAGCGTTATTATTTTTTCATATTATTAAAGAAAACACTAGTTTTTTATACCACTTTTTACTTTTTATTTTTTGAGTTTATTTTTGTGACGACTAGTTTCAGAAACAAAACTACCATCTTCAGGTCTAAGTGTAAACTAAAAATGTAGACCTGAAGATAAATACAAAAAAATATGCGTTTTCTTTAATAATATGAAAAAATAATAACACTAATATAAATATATAATGTACTCTCTCCTTATGTAAACTCAAAATGTAGACCTGAAGATAAATACAGACCCGAAGATGGAAGCTTAGCTTTCGAAACTAGCCGTCACAAAAATAATCTGAAGTGGTAAAAACAAGCGATTTCTTTAATAATATCATCATGCCTTACCACAAAGTAAATACCGAAAAAATAAATAAAATATTATTATTTTTCAATGAAACGTTTTCAACATCACATAAAAAATAACTAAAAATGTAGTTTCCTATAGCGTCTCTTTAAGTAACAGCCTCGTTCTTTTATCGGTATTTTAGTCTACGCTTAAACATTGAATTTCTGTACGAATTAATTTACTGTACAAATAATTAATTTTTCGATAATAGAATAAGAAAACACCCTGTTTTCGCAGATAATATTAGTTCTTTTCAGAGCGGCTTAACCCTTTCGTGCGACGGTTAACATGGCAACACACACGTAGTCATGTCGTACGGTTAAGTATTTGCGGTTCGAGGTTTGCGTTCCCCGTGTGGGGACGACAGGAACATGTCACTTCTGGCTCCAGACTACCCGGAGTGGTTAACTAACCGCACTGTGCCAGCAACCCCGTCATGCTTTGATGTTAGAAAACCTACAGACAGATTTTTAGTTAACCCTGTATTTTTATTAATCTGTTCTCGTCGAATCTGGAATCAGAACCAGCCAGGAAAAAAAGATAAAGAGAGATTGAATATGAGAAATAGTATTTTATGTATGTAACAAGTGTTTTTTTAACAATAATTTTATCATGTATATATCGTAGTCATACAGGAGAAACTGACCAAGTGCATTTTTTACAAAAGCATCATCATTGATTATTTGATATCTTACTAGCTTTATATTGCCCCGAAAAAATCCCAAACGATTTTAAACTTGGAAATATAATGTATTGACTTGTTGAAAATGACTAACTGCATTGATCTTCATTTTCTTGCCAAGCAAAAGTGATTTGAATGGCCCTCCTGAACATTTTACGTCTTGTCAGTTGGTCACTTTCTTCTAAACGACTACGATATATAAATATATATATAAATATATATATATGTATAAATATATATATTTATATAAATATATATATATATATATATATATATATATATATATATATATATATATATATATATATATATATGTATAAATATATATATTTATATAAATATGTATATATATATATATATATATATATATATATATATATATATATATATATATATATATATATATATATATATATATATATATATATATATATATATATAAATATATATATATATATATATATATATATATATATATATATATATATATATATATATATATATATATAAATTTATATATATATATATATATATATATATATATATATATATATATATATATATATATATATATATATATATATATATATATATATATATATATATATATATATATATATATATATATATATATATATATATATATATATATATATATATATATATATATATATATATATATATATATATATATATATATATATATATATATATATATATATGTAACATAACATTTTATATATAACATAACAATTTGTATAGCCTCCCACCAGTTTGATGATGTCGGTAACGACGAAACCCGATCGCTGGTCAAATAAAAATAAAGTGGAAAAGCTAAAAGTATTGGTTTCAATCTAATAATATATTAAAAATAATTATTATAATTATTGCTTGATTGCTGATTTTTTTTTAATTATTTGAACTTTTTACATTTACTCTTCTTTAAAATATTTATATAAAGTCGAAGGAAACATCTGATTACATGAAAAATTATATGCTAATAATCCTTGTACATACATAATACGCAAGGAGAATTTTTCTAAGGCAACTGATAAATATTTTTTTAAAAAGTACTTGATCATTCCAAGTTGTAGCGTGGCGAGTTTAAAAGAGCAAATATATAATTCGTCCAGCGAGTTTGAAAAAGTTCTATCAACTACCCCCGGATATATTGATATCACCCCTTTAAACTTGGACGACAAATTTCCAGCGTCTTTTGAAGACAGGATGCGACGTTTGAAATTCTCGCGATGCTTTTCGATCGGTCGTAGCGCTCGCTTAATCCTTGTGTACTCGCCGGAGAGAGACCCAGAAAGATGTTCTTAGAAGAAGCTAAAATCTTCTAGCTGACCTGTCTGTATTCAATCTTTAATTGGAGAAACCTATTTACTTCACAAATTCTCAAATGCAGTACTATCCGTCGAAATTTCACATCTTTTAAAATTTCAACCAATAAACGAATGGAATAACAACATATAAGAGTATACATCTCTAAAAATTAAAACAATATGTTTTAAGTTTTGTGCATCGCTCACTCTTTTCAACAACGTCATATATCAAAAAACTTGACTTTTCAGATCTTTTTTAATGTTTAAAGAAAAAATAAAATAAATTAAACATAAATATCAAGCCACTTATTGAACTTTTTTGTGTACAACAGATCTTTTTAGGTAAAACCTGAATGTTTTTTCTCCATTTGAAAAATATTTAGTATGTTTTAAACAATACTTTTTCTTGTAAATACAAAACCAACACTTTCTGCCCTGTAGCGAGTAAATATTCAGTTAAAAATATGCCGCTTTTGCTGGGATAAAGTACATTTTCTGGGCATTCCGAATACATGCATAACTGAAAATTGACGATTTTTGAAATATGATGTTGTTGTAAGGAGTGAGCCACATGTGTACATTTCTTGGTGGAACTGCATTTTATAAAATATATGTTTAAAATAAAACTGTTTTTCTTTCAATTCTATTTTATTATTCCGGTGACCGGATTTCGTCGTTACCGACATCATAAGACTGATTATGACGTCAGCATAGACAATATATATTAAAAATATGGGTGTTCAGTAATTGGTAGAAAAGTGATCGCTATACAAGTGTATAAAGCGATCACTAAGTAAGACAAATGTCAAGTAGTTAAAGCCTTAGGATAGTCAGACTTCTTCTTTCCTTCGTATTAAAACCATAAATGGCTTGCTTCAGATGATTGTGTGTAGTGTGATGTCTATAAATGGTCGATGTATTAAGCGGATGAAATGATGTAATATTTTTTCGTCTTTTCGTCCAATATTGATTCAATATTCATTTCTTGAATGTTTTGCGCAGATACTTTGTGGCACATTTTATAAACTTTATAAAAAGAGTTTAAATTTTTTATTTTATTTTATAAAGTCAATATTCATTACTTATAACCCTTATCCACACTCAATGGTGCATAGGGCACTGCATCGAATTGACGCAGTGTCATCTTGATCATTACTCACATGAAGGCAAGGTGATCACTCTCGCGCTTCAGGAACCAGTCCAGGGTAATATTAAATAATTATTACAGTGTAAAATCACTAATATTTATTTTCAACCCCCCTGGGAATCGAACCCGGGACCTCCAGCACGGTAGCTAAACACGCTGACCATTACACCACGGAGGCGGACAAAACACAATCAATATTCATTAGTTAATCTATTTTTAATTATTCATACAATAAAGTTAAAGAATAAAAGTAATTTTCGACTTGACCAAGCGTTGTGTGCAATACTTAGTCAGTCATATTTTGTTCAAAAATACATTGTATTATTTGTAGGTATAATAAAAGAATAAAAATAAATTAATAAAATAAAAGGAGAGATAAAAAATATAACATAATAATTACATACATTAAACATCTTTCGCAAGGACATTATTTTATTTCATAAGTTTGAAAAATCTTTTTGACATTAATATATTCAATTTCAATTCGTAGAACTCCATTTTAATTTATGTATTAATTTTGAAATCAAACACAGATTTTTTGAGTTTACTAACCTGTATTTTATTAAAGAAGAACACGTATAAATTCATATTGTGACAATTGGTTAGCCTAGTTATGGCATTTTCAAACGAATTGTCACAATGATTAAAGAAAACACTTCGTTTTTTACCACTTGAGTTTTATTATAGACTTCATGTTTCAGAAGTTAAACTTCCATCATTCAGGTCTGTATAATAACTAAAATCTGAAACATGTAGTCTATAATAAAACTCAAGTGGTAAAAAACGAAGTGTAATCATTAATTAATCATTGTTTAATCATTGTAACATGTCTTACCACAAAGTTAATGCCGAAACAATAAATAGAATTGTCACAATATTATTTTTTATATATTTTTTAATAAAATACAACTAAGGAGACTCAAATATGTGTTTGATGTATTAATTAATACATAAATTTATATAACCTTAATTTGATGTATTTTTAAAAATAAAATAATACGAATAACATGGGTAAAAAAGCGAGACATCAGTTACTAGATTGGGATAGTTCGGTTGATGCTCGACTGCTCGACTAGCGGGTACAGTTTTTTACATACCAATCACAAAACAAATCTAAAGAGGAAATTCAAATTATTTTATACCATAGTAAAATAAGATATTCCATTAAATCCTGTACATTATAAAGCCTTGGGTTGTTCGCGAACATGAAAAAATCCTTGTTTGCACGAGGTCATACGATTTTTCCGTAAAATAATTCCTAAACTGCTGTTTTGTGTCGATTCTCGGTAAAAATGCTTTAAAAACCTTCTGAAAATATGGGGTGAATTGTAAATCTACTGGAAAAGTCGGCCTCTTTGAACTGTAACCAATAAAGTACTGAAAATTTATTCTGAAAATTCTGAAAAGCCCTTTCACGAACACTGTGTTAGGTAAAGGATCCTTTCATAGAGTTTTATTTTTCATATTATTTTTTTGGCGTCTCATCAAAGATGAAGAAGAATACGGAAGTTGGGCATTTACGGGGCTGACGACCCTCATAGGCTGGTTTAAGTGATCACTTTACACACGTATAACATTCTACCCATTATTGACAACCACACTACTCAAATTCTTGGAAGCTCTATATATATGAACCAATTTTGAAACCTTGTTCTTGAATCACTAGATAAATCTATTGGTGAGATGAAAAAAAGCTTTTTATTGAACAGAAACTCTTATATTACTGATTAAACTTTCTTCCGGGTAAAATATTAATGAACATTGGAACTAGAAATAGGGAAATGTATTGAAATATTTTAAAAATAGAAAGATGAAACCATTTCAGAGTTTTAAAAAAAAAATAATCAAGCAAAGTTTCATGAAAATAAAAATGGATATGATTAATATTTTTAATATTTTAAGCATTAACTTTATGGTGAGTTATTTTTACTTAAAAAAATACTTTTTGACAAAAATATTAGTAAAGTTAGTATAAAACCACTCACGAAGATTTTTATCTATCGGTTTCAAAAGTTGAAAATACAATCTGTTAAGAATTTTATTTTATTTTATTAAAAGTAATTAAACTAATTTTACTGCTCATATCGTAATCGTACAGGAGAAAGTGATCAACCATTTCGCTTGGCAAGAAAATAAACCTCAATGCAGGTGGTCATTTTTAACAAGTCTATATATTATACTTCCAAGTTTAAAACCCTTTGGGATTTTTTTCACGGCAATATTAAGCTAGTAATATATCAAATAGTCAATGATCACTTTTTTTAAAAAATGCACTTGGTCACTTTCTCCTGTATAACTACGATATACAAAAGAGTATTTTTAATATTGACCTTTTTTTTTTAAATATTTGACTCTAAGGACTATAACGGTTACCTAATGATGGAGAAAAGATGAAAACAGAAGAGGTAAAAGAAGAAGAGAAGAAATCCTTACTTAACTTGCACTGTATAAGAGTGGACTAGGATTGAACGTGTTAAGGATCTCTTTTTCTAGGTGAAGGGGTGTTTATACATTTCAGTAAAACCAACCCTTTATAGAAAACGCACGTGAAGAAGAATATAAAAATACCTAGATTTTGATATCAAACTTACAAAGCTCGATGTTAGGCGGCCGTTTTATTACCTTATTGGTATTTTCGAAGTACGAATTATGAAATGCGAGGGGTCACTTATGATACACCGCAGAGTTTGAAAAAGGGCATCCAAGCCCCTTCGAGCCTTATTTTCAGGGTTTCCCGAGGTAATTTATTCATTGCCGACAAAGTAGGTGTTCGATAGGAAATTGATAGATTAAATTTCAGGAACTAGACTTTTAACACGCAATATAACGCATTTGAAATTTATTCTTCTTCTCCAAACCCTTATTCACACCTAATGGTGCATAGGGTACTGCGTCGCATTGACGTAGTGTTATCTTGATCGTTACGCACATGAAGGCAAGGTGATCAGTCCTCCGCTTCAGGGAGCAGTCCAGGGTAATGTTAAATAAATATAAGAGTGTAAATTTTAATAATACATATTTATTTTTACTTGGGAATCGAGCCCGAAACTTCCAGCACGATAGATAAGTGTTGTGAATAAAATAACTGGTCAAATAATAAGCTGTTTAAAGTTGAATATTATGTTTTCAGACGTTTCATTATGATTTTTTTTTTAAAATCTGGAGTTGGTATCTAGTATATGTCCAAATAGGGTCTCTGCTTAGTAACATATTTCTTAATTCAACATAGATGGCTCATGTAAACTCATGCGTCCAGCGTCATGAGATTAATGTTATATGTAGGAGTTTCGAAAAAAAATATTAGTATGGTTGCCAATCATGGGTAGAATGGTGAGTGTTGCATTTATGTAAAGTTATCATTTAACCAGCCTATGATAGCTTAGAAGCCCTGTAAATTCCCAGACTTCCAAATTCTTTTTCATTCATGTTGAGATGTCGAAAAAAAACTCCTTAGTGGTGAAAACCCAGATTTGTGAACTAGTATTTGGACACAATCAAATTGTCGTTATATGGTTCTATCGATCACCTTAAAAATATATGGCTTTATTTACATAATCAACAACACAAAATAATAAAGTGATCTACTAAATTTAGCGCTTAACGTACAAAGAAAAATAAATTATAACTGATTTCCAAAATGTTTATTTCAATAACGATAAATGTAATAATTTCCTCTCTCTAAAATCAAGAAGAAATTATGTTTCCAATATTATTGGAGTCTTCAAAGTATTTGATCCTTCATAATTGACTAAAAGATATTAGCTTTTATATGACAAGTCAAAATAAATTACCAAATTGAATTTAGCTTTTTGATGTCCTTCGGAATCTCGAGCTTTTGCAAATAAAGAAGTCGGGTGCTTTATAGTCGAGTCGTTCAAATATTTAATTGGAAAACGTTGTTGAAAATTATTAGTACTTACTCAAAACGTAATTATTGTAAATGTTCTGCGTTTACATATGAAGTTACTCCATAATTGTACGAATTTTATACATTAAAAAATCCACCTTAGAAATATTGGATGTTCATTTAAACAAACGTACATGCGCAAGATGTAATTAATTTTTTACCCTATTTAAAAAAAAATTGATATTAAAATTTACGAAATAAAGTCTGATTTAGTTAATATAAGCTTTTTAATTATAAAACATAATGAAATAAAATTAAAACTTTAAAACAATTATTATTGTTTTTATTTCAAAAGCTTGTTTTATTATACAAGTGGTTGGAAATAATATTCTAGTTATATTAGATAAAGTTTTATAAAATGTGCCACAAAGAATCTGAAAAAAAAAACGTTAAAGATTTTAATTTTATTTAATGATATTCTCTTTAGAGAGTTGTGGATATAGGTTTATGCTGAGTTTGGTTACAAAATGAAGCCAATGAAATTGAAAAATTGTTCATGTGAAGATCATCTTATCTTAGAAAAAAACTAAAAAATAATCCATAGTAAGTGCAAGTAGTGGATGCTACCCAACGAATAGGCACACTCAAGTGGCAATGGGCAGGACATATCTGTCGAAGAGACGACGGTCGATGGGGAAAAAAAGTATTGGAATGGCGCCCAAGAACTGGCAAACGAAGCATCGGCCGACCCCCTACAAGATGGACTGAAGATATAAGAAGAATAGCGGGAGTGACCTGGATGCGGAAGGCGGAGGATCGAAGAGGATGGAGACTCATACGGGAGGCCTACGTTGGACGGACACAGGCTGATGATGATGATGAATAAATGCAAAAACTTGCTGAAAAAATATGTACTTATGTAAGTAGTTTTTCATTAAAAAAATACACAAAATACCAAGGATTAAAAAAATACACATGTCAATTTAAAAATAGAGTAACTATTGATGTACATAATTACGTCGAGAAAAGCTTTCTCAATTTTACGTTAGCAATCTTAGCTAGTTGAACGTCTACAAGAAACAGTTACTCCTGATTACTTTTGTTAGGTAAATAATGCTTCGATCTTTCCCAATACCGTTTGTCGTCTCTTCAGCAGGATTTATATTCGTATATTACGTTCCGTCTATACGGAACGGATGCAGACAGCATCCCAAACGGTCCACTTCATCGCGTAGTCTGTTCACGTCGAATTGAATAAATGTTCGTAGCGTGGGGGTAGCGGAGATAGCATCGAAAGGGATCCTAATTTATTTATTTATTTAGTTTCTGTTAAAAATAAAATATACCTACTTTGTAGTGGAGCCATTAGCAAAGTGCCTGCTTTCAATTTATCGACGCTCGTTAAATTCTTTAAGGGGAGAGTTTTTAACACGCGAACTCAGTATTGGGAATAAAGCATCTCAAACACTCGTTTTAATAGATAAATCAGTAGAGCAAATAAAACCTTTATCTTCTTCTTCTTCTTCTAACCCTTATCCGCAACCCAATGGTGCATAGGGCACTGCATCATATAAACTCAGTGTCTTCTTCATCAAGAAAGGTGATCAGCCCTCCGCTTCATGTACTAATCCAGAGTAATATTGATTAAATGAAAAAATAACTTCTTTTCACATGTTAGTTCATATTTTATAGATTTGTAAGTATGGCTTAGAGTGGCGCCATTAATTGAGAATTTTGTAAATAAATGATAACATTAAAATTAAAGTTGTTTCTTTGATTGAAAATTAAAATGCCACTTATGTTAAAAAAAATTATCCTTTATTTGATATACCCAACATCATTTTCAATTATGTCGAGTGGATTAAAAGACACGTCACGACAACGTTAAGTAATAAGTGGTATTTAAAGTAAAAATAATTACATGAGCTTTTGAATTATCTATCTGCAACAATGCAAACAGTTAGGAAACTAATCAGAATAAAACGAGTCATTCCTACTCTTGTTATAACAGGGATTCAGGAGAGGGTTGAAAATAAAACTTGCTTATAACAACAAATATTTCATTTAATATACTGTAATGATTTTTCACAATGTGCTTTTATGTATTTACAACTTACACGAGTGTAATTTTACATTAATTAAATATATTTTTATTAAATTTTGTTACAAAAAACATATGTGTTAACGTCAAATATATAAAAATATTTTAAGAAATTGGTATTTAAATGTGGGGTAAACAATTTTTAATTGTGAATCTTTGAGAAAGAAAATCTTTCATTTTGTAAATTTTTACAATTTTTAAAATTTATTTAGTACTTTGCACTATTTTTTATTCAAACCGTATGAATTATTTAATTAAAGTATCATACATTAAAGTGTAATATGATTTTCATTACAACATTTTGAGTGTGTCCAAATACTTGTTCACAAAATCTGGATTATCTCCAATTACAGGAGTTATTTTCATATTATTTTTAGACATTTCATCAAAGATGAAGAAGAATATGGAAGTCTGGGCATTTACGGGTACACGTGTGTAAAGTGATCACTCAAACCAGCCTATGACGGTCGTAAGCCCCGTAAATGCCCAGACTTCCATATTCTTCTTCATCTTTGATGAAATGTCAAAAAATAATATGATTTTTATTAATTCAAAAATTTTAACACAAATCAATTTCCATATTATTTTAAATTTCAACATAATTAAAAATTTCCCATTTCAGTAGAATTTTTCTGATACACACGTTATTTTGATGAATTATTTTGTCACAAAAAGAGTAAAGATTACATTAAAAGTATTCAAAATGAATATTGTAGAAAATGCAGATATAAAAAAAAAAATGATTTTTTAAATTTTGAAAATATTTTTTAGGAATATGAGGGCATAAACCAATCTTAATAATATAAAAATGTTGATTTTATATCGCTCACTCCTTTCAACAAAGTCATATATCAAAAATCGTCCATTTTCAGCTGTGCATGTTTTCGGAATGCCCAGAAAATGTACCATATCCTAGCAAAAGCGGCATATTTTTAACTTAATATTTACCCGCTACAGGGCAAAAAGTGTTGTTTTTGCATTTTGAAGAAAAGGTATTGTGTAATTATTTTTTAAAATATACTAAATATTTTTCAAATGGGGAAAAAAACTTCAGGTTTTACCTAAAAAGATCTGTTGCACAGTAAAAAGTGCAATAAGTGATGTGATATTTATTTTCAATACATTGTATAATATTTTTAAACTGTAAAAACGATCTCAAGAAAAGTCAAGTTTTTTAAATATGACGTTGAAAGGAGTGAGCGATATGTGATAAGCCCACTTAAAATATTATGGTGTTTATATAAAACTAAAAAAACTATATAATAAAACTAAAAAATTAAACTTTACCATGATCGTTTGGTACTCGATATTTCTCGATAGAGTATTGAAAGCCGATTATCGGATTTTGATAACCAAAAGGGTTAAATTTTTCGAGATTTCAATTATTTCTCTAAATTTAAAAATATATTAGGTATGAAATTTTAATATTTTATTTTATTTATTAAAAGAAGAAAACAGAACCCAATAAATAAATGTTCAAATAATTCTTCTTCTTTTAACCCTTATCCGCACCCAACGGAGCACAGGGTATGCATCGTATTGACGCAGTGTTATCTCGATAGTTAACAGATGACGGCAAGGTGATCACTCCTGCGCTTCAGGGGCCAGTCCAGGGTAATATTAAATAAATATAAGAGAGTAAAATCACTAATATTGATTTTCACCCCCTTGGGAATCGAACCCGGGACTCACAGCACGTTGGCAAACAAGCTAACCATTACACCAAGGAGGCGGACTAATAAAATTAGTGTTTGAATAAGTATTTACATAATTAATAACTGAGCTTTCAGAGAAGTGAGCCACGTTATCTGTGTGAGACCTCTGAATAGTTTCCTGTGATAGGATTACGCTGTAGATAACCAGTTTTACCAAGTACTTCTTTTTGTTGATACCAAAATAACAAAAACTTTTACAGGATTCACAGTACAACAACTTTTACAGGATTCACATTTATAAATATATCAGTATTTGAACAAAATGTAATTATAAAATACACAGTACCTTTTTTCCATACATTTAACTTCAATATATTTTTATTTCAACTTATTCATTATATGAAAAGAATTTTATGTACAAATATGATAGTGCTCTCTAAGGAAAAAAAAGTGTGGTATAAATTCACATCGATTTAAAAATATTTTATTTTTCGTATTTAATTAAGTATTTTAGTGATAGATTCAATATGTACGAAATCTTCTCAGTGCGAAGAGTGACGTTAAAAGATTGATGCCAAGAAGCTGGATGGTAGACGAAGGCTTTCCCGCCGAACCTGTGAAAAAAGAAAAAAAAATCATTAAAATACTTTCTGTTAATGGAAGGGTTAAGAAAGTTATACACCACAATTTTTAAAATATCTTAATACATTGTTTGCGGGAAACGCTTAAAAGCGTTTTTAAATACTGTTGATGTTGGTAGAGAGCGGGAGACGCTTATAAGCGTTCTATTTGCTTACTTTTGGTAGAGCGCGAGAGATGCCAAAAAACATTGTACAGATGGGAATTGAGTTTTTGGTTACTTGTGATTAGTAAATGACTCTAATTAGTATAATAATTAGGCTTGGAGTAGTTTTCATAAGTTGTATTTTCTCCTGCCTTAATCGACCTTTAAGATTATTTACTGTTCTTTAGTAGAATCCATACGGAATTAAGTCTTGGGGACATTTGACGAAAACAAATTTAATGGTTCAAAATATGCAATATTCCATTATAAAAAAAATGTGCCCAGTCATATACATAATAAAAGGGACAATCCAATATTGATATGTAAACATTTGAAATTACTACCGGTACGTGGAATATTGTGGATGAGTATCATCGTTGAACAACAAACTAGACAAAAATATCGAAATCTTCTAGTACGCAACCATAATACACGATTTACACACAACGAAGGTTTGATAGTCCCAAGAATTAACAATAAATATGGAAGTCGAACACTGCAATATATCGTTCCGAACATTTTTAATTTGTTGCCGACGGATGTTAGAGGTCAAAATAAAATATGGTACAAAGGCAAATAAAAGAATAGGTAAATGATCAAGAGTAAATTTTATGAAAATTGTAAAATGTTTACATTCTTAATTTTTCTTCTTTTTTGTGTGTATATTAGGTTAAAATCGTTAAAAATAATAAAAAATGTATTAAAAAAGAAATTCACCGACAAGACACACACGGTGGCTAGGTGGGTCTCTGCAAAAAAATGTTCTAAATATCGCTCACTCCTTTCAAGAACGTCATAAATAAAAAAAACTTGATTTTTCAGGAGAACATTTTTAAAGTTTAAAAATATAACACAATATTTTTAAAATAAATATCAAGTCACTTATTGAACTTTTTACTGTAAAACAGATCTTTTTAGGTAAAACCGGAGGGTTTTTTCTCCATTAAAAAAATTATTAAACAATGCCTTTTCTTCAAAATTCAAAAACAACATTTTCTGTCCTGTAGCCGGTAAATATTAGGTTAAAAATATGCCTCTTTTGCTGGGATAAAGTACATTTTCTAGGCATTCCGAAAACATGCACAACCGAAAATTGGCGATTTTTGATTTATGACGTTCTTGAAAGGAGTGAGCGATATGTAAAAGTTGTGACTGAAATAAATGTATGCAATATTTTTTTTTTCAAAAAGTTGATGAAAAAACCATCCGATAACAATATGTTTACCTACTATTATTCAAATTCTAGGGAGAATACTCAGTTTTAATTAATGTTTTATATTACTAAGTAAATACCACTTTTTATTAAAACCTACTAGTACACGTGTTTCGATGCATTCCGCATCATTTTCACACCCCGTATTTTAAGAAATAGTATTATATACTTAAACATTAACTTAAAAACATTAATTTAAAATGGATAGATTTTACGACTGCCGAATCAATTAATGAAAGAATATTTATTTTCATCAATTGATTGGGCAGTCACTTTGTGGTAACACCTATCCATTTTTACAACATTTTGAATGTGTACAAATTCTTGTTCCCAAAGCTTTCTTTAACTAACCACAGATGGCTCCAGTGAACTCACACATTCAGTCAGTTCTTCTATTACTCTTTTCTTCTTTAGTCCAACGTCTATACTACTTGACGCCAATGGGTCTTGAAATTGTCAGGATAGTGAAATACTTCTATATATAGGATATGATACTAACTATGCACGATGGCATGTTCTTTTGGTGGTTTTGTGTACACTTGAGGAAAAAATGTGTGATTTGCTCCGCGGGCCGCGGGTTGGGGTTGGCCACCCTTGCTTTAAGAGAATCTTGCCTCGGGTTCTATTGGCGGTTACACAATGTTATTATAATTTGAGAGTGACGTTAATGACTTGGTAGTATCTCATACCTGTATCTCGCAAATAATTACTGTAACACGAGGCAACGCTTCTCAACCCGTGGGACAGCCTAGCAGGTTGAGCAGAGAAGTGGAAATACATTTATAGAGACGGATAAATTACATGTTTTTCTTACAAATTCGATGAAACAGGTAGAAAAATTGTAAATTTTAGTTGGAATTTTAAATATATTTTCAAAAAACAAATATAAGTTGGTTGAATGGAGTAAATCCATCAGAGACCACTATAAAAAGAACGAATTCATGTTTATTTTTTCCCAGATTTTTTTAAAATTAGTATTCCGGAAGATGTCTCCAATTTTTTTCCTTTTCAATAAATAAATTAATTAAAAAAATATTATAAATGTGGCTTTTGGTGTTATTTAACTAACTTGTTGATATAAATGCCAATAAATTAACCGATTAAACGAGTGATTCTCACTTCTCATTAAGAATCGTATTATGTATTTGAAATTTAATTTTTTAAATTTCCTTTTAACATTACAGTACTTGAGTATCAATACAAGTACAGTACCGTTAAATTTATCAATTTCTTAATAATTTATAAAATTAGGTTATTTATATCAATTTTAGTTACTAGTAAATGTGTTCTTCAGTCTTAGTTTGTTTAAAAAAAAAGTTAATATATATATATATATATATATATATATATATATATATATATATATATATATATATATATATATATATATATATATATATATATATATATATATATATATATATATATATATATATATATATATATATATATATATATATATATATATATATATATATATATATATATATATATATATATATATATATATATATGTATATATATATATATATATATATATATATATATATATATATATATATATATATATATATATATATATATATATATAAATATATATATATATATATATATATATATATATATATATATATATATATATATATATATATATATATATATATATATATATATATATATATATATATATATATATATATATATATATATATATATATATATATATATATATATATGTATATGTAATCAAAACGATTATTTACATTGATGAACTCCAAAAGTGTATTCTTTTTAAGCAAGCGACGCAGACGTTAGATACTTATCAACTTTGTACTTACAAAGAATATGGTTTTCATTATGGATTCCGACAGAGTGACTGGAAAGAGTGCACAGCGCGAAATTGAATTAGAACATGTTGAGAAACATTGATGTAAGGTAATTGGAGCTCCTTCCATCAAGGCACTCATAATCTTATTTCTTAGCAGTAATGGAAATTGGGTGTGACGGGAGAAACAGTTAACAAACACCCTCAAGTCGACTGTGAATACGTTTCTATCAATAGGGGTTCATCACACTTTTTCTTAAGTAAGTGAGTGCCTTTAACCCTATATAACTAAACTATATTTGTAGATACAATGCCATTTGTAGATAGCACAATATGACATATCACTCACTCCTTTCAACAACGCCAACGCCATCGTTTTTAATGTATAAAAATATAATAAAATGTATTAAAAATTAATATCAAGCCACTTGTTGAACTTTTAACTGTAGAACAGATCTTTTTAGATAAAACCTGAATTTTTGTTCTCCATTTGAAAAATATTAAGTATTTTTAAAAAAATAATTAAACAATACCTTTTCTTCAAAATGCAAAAACAACACTTTCTGCCCTGTAGCGGGTAAATATTGAGTTAAAAATATGCCGCTTTTGGTAGGATATAGTACATTTTTTGGGCATTTCAAAAACATGCACAACTGAAAATTTACGATTTTTGATATATGACGTTGTTGAAAAGAGTTAGCGATATGTATGATGTCGTAGCTGTGCTGAATAGTGATTTATTGTTAAATGTCTCTTACATTCATTCGTAATAAACCAAACATAAGTGTCATGTAACTGGTTCCTATTTTTAATAAATACTTTAATCAAGCTTCACGTTTTCACGTCCGCCAGATGAATGCTTAGTTATTAAGGGTCAATATGACTTAAGGATTTTTGGTGAAATTGCATACATAGTATGGTAAAAAGTTCCAGTGGCGAAATGTAGTTTTGTGATGAAGAGCTTGTGAAATTTGATTGAATTGTGAATTGTACCCAAAATGTAGTGAAATACAAGTTGTATTATTAAATTAAATACAAACGTTTATATAACATAATATCAGTACATTTTAAGAAATTATAAAATGAAATAAAACATAAGAATCAACAAAGTTACATTTTAATTATAAAATGGAAATTCACAAAGTGCTTCAAATATAAACTATGTGCTAAATAAATTGTTTATTTAAAAACAAAATATAAGGGTTTTGTGAGTGGGTATGACAGAAAAAGACAGAATTGATGAAATAATTTAGAATTATAAGGGATAGGACTAGGTATGGGTAATGGATTTTACAGAAATAGAATTATAATACGAAGAATATCGAAGGTATAATCACTTCGCTCATTCCTTTCAACAACGTCATATGGAAAAAATCTACAATTTTCAGTTGTCAACGTTTTCGGAATGTCCAAAATATGTACTATATCCCAGCAACAGCGGTATATTTTTACCTTAATATTTACCCGTTACAGGGCAGAAAGTATTGTTTTTGCATTTTGAAGAAAAAGTATTGTTCAATTATTTTTTTAAAAATACTAAATATTTTTCAAACGGAGAAAAAACATTCAGGTTTTACCTTAAAAGACCTGTTGCACAATAAAAAGTTCAATAAGTAGCTTGATATTTATTTTTAATACATTTTATAATATTTTAAACTTCTCTCTATAAAAAATAATCTCCTGAAAAATCTAGTTTTTTGATATATGACGTTGTTGAAAGGAGTGAGGGACTTGTTTGAAAATAAAATATTAAAATAAATAAAGCGTAAGCGTAAAATTAATAAAGTATTCTTGAATACTAAAAACAATTAAAATGGAAGCTTAAGTAACAGTGTACAACGGAGTCCAGGAACAAACCCTAGTAAATGGAAGTAAATCATAGAGTTGTCAAAATAAGTAAAAATGTTGACGGGATGCAGTAAAAATGCGATCACTCAGATGAATAAGCGTACAAAATGTATTACAGATGATCGGGTAGTGAAATAAGGTAAGAATCAAATTATGAAATTTGTGTCGAGATGGTTTGGACATGTGGAATGTATGAATGGGGAAAGAACGGTAAAACAAATATTTGAGGTTATATTTATATTTGAAAGTTGCACAATGTCAAATATTATTTTATTACTTCTTTTACAAGCTTATACAAGCATTATCGATAACATTTTTTTTAAGTGCGGATAGATAATTTGGATATTTGAAACGAATAAGTGAGAAAAAACAGATAAAAAAATTTATACGGGTTGAAAATAGGAGCAGGGAACACTGAGGATAACTTGGCATGATCAGGGATGTCAAATATTTGAAAGCATCAATTTGCCTCACATTCGTCTAAGGGATCGCATTTCAATCCATCCTTCTTTTGCCAACTCCGTGTTTCGCTTTCAAACACAAGGATTAGTACCAGGACTCCGTTCTACTGGACATTAATTTATAGCACGGGAGGGATATTCTCAAAAACGGATATTGCCAAAAATGTATTTGAGAAATCTCAATCCTAGTAATTTGTTTTAATTGCAGCCCGCATTTGAAAGTTAACATCTGAATAACAAACATAAAATATGAATGCCCCCCCCTAATGTAGCCAGTTTACAAAATTTTCCCATCTAAAAGCAGAAAGTTTTAAAAGGGTAGGTGGAATGTTTACACGGAATAATGTTTAGTAGCGAAGTTGCCTTCGTTGTTCGGGCAAGCTGAATAAAAAAGATTGATTAAAAAAAAAAACTTGTCAGCTTTTGCGTGGCAGTTGTAATCTGACCGACTGGGAATATTTAATCGTTATTTGTCACAAATAGTGTCGCGTCAGCTTAAGCGAGTGTTTTTGCCTAGAATTTTGACTAAAAAATTACATGAAATTATAGTAACTTTAAAACATGGCACGATCAGGTGTGCCAAATACTTGAAAGTGGTCAGGTTAGGAGTCGTAACAATCGGCGGGTATGTATGAGGAGATGCATGAACGTGGAAGAGGCGAAGAATGTTTGCAAGGACAGAGTGGTGTGGCACTCTATTCTCTCTGCCTACCTCTGCGGGGAAGCGGCGTGATGGTTAGTTAGTTAGTTAGTTATAGTAACTTTAAACATAAAGAGTAAATCCACTCACAAGTAGACATAGGCAATGAAACTTATAAAGTTAAAGCCTGAGTTGGGGCAAGATAAACGGTGTTGCATAAGCCGTAGCTAGATTTCAGAATCACTTGGACGTTAGGTAATTAAAAAGAAGCGTCAGCTTAATTTAAAGTAAAGACAGCTTTGCTAAATTGTAGCATAAATGATAACTCAACCCTTATAAAGACAACGACTCATTTACACTATGCATAGTGCGTAAGGCCAAACATGAATTTAACGGATCTAATATTAGTTTTTTTTAATTCCTGGATGCGGTTATTTATTAATGATACTACATAACACAAAACATTAAAATTCTGGTATGTCCGTTATATCAATGTTTTGTGTTACGTCTCATATAATGATATAAGTCTGATTTTTTTCAGGGTGCGCTTATTTTTTTGACATTTCGTAACACAAAACATTAGTAAAATGTACCTTATAAAAGTCTGTTTTTTTATTTTGAGATGTGGTTATTTTTTTAACGACAGTGAGAAATACAAAACATGAATTCAATGGACAATTTTTTTTATTTTATCTTAAAAAAAAAAATATATATATATATATATATATATATATATATATATATATATATATATATATATATATATATATATATATATATATATATATATATATATATATATATATATATATATATATATATATATATATATATATATATATATATATATATATATATATATATATATATATATATATATATATATATATATATATATATATATATACATATATATATACATTTATATATATATATATAAATATAAATATACACAGGGTTTAAATATATACCGGGTACAGGGTATAGTCATAAATTAAACCCAGAAGAGGGCAACAGGTTGTTGCCGAAACTAGTTGGTTAATAAAAATGTGAGTGGATCAAAACACAAAGTCATTTTAATTCTCGAAATAATAATTCATGTCATACTCACTTCCAGGCCAGGCGAGCTTGTCCAGGAAGGCCGGCGGCTGCAGCTGCGCCGCGCGCGTGGTCTGCCGGCGGTACGGGCCCCCGGGCAGCGCGGCCGCGGGGGGCGCCGCGGCGGCGCACCGCAGCTGCAGCCCGCCCTCGCGGAACGTGCCCTTCTCCACGGGCATGCGCAGCCCCAGCGTGGTCCTGCTCAGCCCCCGGCCGGCCGAGGAGTACCACGGGCCCTCCACGTTCAGGAAGGACGCCTGGAACAACGAAATGAGAATTATGATCAGTCCTAATGAATGAAGATATTCCCATATATCTACAATGAAAAGTACTCGAAACATGTCGCTCACTCCTTTCAACAACGTCATATATGATTGGTTGTCAATAATGGGTAGAATTGGTGAATGTTACGCGTGTGTAAAGTGATCACATAAACCGACCTATGACGGTCGTCAGCGCCGTAAATACCCAGACTTCCATATTCTTCTTCATCTTTGATGAGATGTCGAAAAATAATATGAAAATTACTCCTGTAATTGGAGATAATCCAGATTTTGTGAACAAGTATTTGGACACACTCAAAATGTTGAGTTTTATTTCATATTTCATTTATTTATGTAAAATAATAGTTCAGAGAACAATAATTCAATTCATTTTACAACATTTTAGTATGTCCAAATACTTGTACACAAATCTGGATTATCTCAGGTTAGAAGTTATTTCCTACAGTATTTTTGACATCTCAAAATAGATTATAGGTTACAACTATAAGTTATAAAATTACCTAAGTTTATATATGCGTATAATACGAGTATGATGTGTCGTTGAGGTTATATAATATGAAGAGATATTCGTGCTTTCAATATTATTATTATTATTAATGTTGAGTATACGTAACTCGGATTTACATCCAGACATTCGCACGTAAATCCGCTTTCCTGAACGCACACGTATCTCGCTAACACTTGAAATAACGTCAGTAAAACAAAATTGATATTAATTGTGACAATTTATCAAGAGACATTATCGTTAAATATCACCAGAATTACCTGCGCTATCTCTAGAGCAATGGTTCTGAACTTTTTTGAAGACAGGGAGCACTTTTGATCATAAAAAAAAATTGCGGTACATCAAAAATAGAGATTAAAAAAACGTACAATTATAAACTTTATAAAACATTTACGATTTTTATAGAGTGTGTGGAAGTTTTTGGTGAGAGTATTTTAATGTTTTTGATTTAAAATAAACCCTGATGATGACAAGGTATTGTCGAAACCGGTAGGTTAAATTGTGTTAACAAAAAAAGTGGTGAAAACAAACTTAATTAATTTTATTAAGTTTATAAAATGTGCCACAAAGTAACTGCGGAAAACAATCAAGAAATACAAATATAAATTTTACTAAAAATAAAAGTGATTTTTTTATAACAGACAAGATAAAAATATTGATACTAAAAAAATACATAAAAACGTAAATACTCAGATAAAACTTTTTGCTGCGTAAATTATTTAATGCGACACCTGAGTTTGTCGACTATTACAAAAATTAGCGATATTAGGGTTTATATTTGATAAAGCTACTCTTATTTCTTCATACAAATTGCTAAGCTAAGATTTACAAATCAAGGGTCATATTTTTTAAAATTAAACCTTCCATTGATATAGCACCGTCTGAATAAATTGCTACACATAACTCCCATGAAAATTTTAATTATTCTAGTATGATGATATATGTGCATAGATTCAAAGATATCTTGACCGCTGTTGTGAGGTGAGCGCACACAATTTCACTATGCAAGGGCGCCGCCATCTAGCCATTATAATTGAAACTAAAATCTCAATGTAAATGAGCCAAAATAAAATTTTGTTTATTTGGTGGACACTGTATTTAAAAAAAATATTGTTATTCTTCGAAATAATAATGCTTATGTATTCTCAATATTATAAATATTTAAAGCATTTACTGCGTGGTTAGTCATTTTTACTTTTTACGTAATAAAATACCTAGGTACCTACCTATACATTTTATTGACTACTTACATATAGAGCCTACATAAAACAGTTCTACCACCAGATGTCGCACTGAATAAAACAAAAGACATCATATAGAAAAAATATAATATTCTGAACTGTCAGAATCAGATAGATAGATAGAAAAATAATAAAATAAACTTTAATTATAAACTTTAATTAACAAAGCAACACATTATTTATTTTATTATTATACACCCACTTTACATATTATTTACACCCAATTTACAAAAGAAAATTATTACCATGTTAGAATATATATATATATATATATATATATATATATATATATATATATATATATATATATATATATATATATATATATATATATATATATATATATATATTTATATATATATATATATATATATATATATATATATATATATATATATATATATATATATATATATATATATATATATATATATATATATATATATATATATATATATATATATAATATATATATATATATATATATATATATATATATATATATATATATAAATATATATATATATATATATATATATATATATATATATATATATATATATATATATATATATATATATATATATATAACTCCTTACCTTTGAAATAAATATTTATTTTTTATTTTTCTCTTTATATAATAAAAACAATAAAATTATCCACTATACATTCTTTAAAAAAAGCGTGAACAGACATGCGACCTGTCCGGTGGAATTGATTCTGTATTTGCGAAATCCCCCTCACATGTGCCTGTTCATTTATGAAATTATTTTCTTCATCTTATCTTCGTAGTTTATGAAATTATTCATTTGGATAAATAAATAAATAAATAAGGTACCTCTACGTCGTTCACGAACCACATCAAATCCCAGGGAGGCAAGGCAGGATCAGAGGTACAGTTCACCCGGATTTCTTCCCCATAAGAGTACCGCGCGGCGAGGCCATCTATCTGAGGGTCTTTTCTTGATAAAGCTGGAATAAAAATACTTAGTTAAAAAATATCGATAAAAAAAATTAAATAAAAATTACATAGTACACCAGTGTATTCATTCGTCTTAAAATTTTACTGTCTTACAATATGTACAATATTACCCTGGACTGGTACCTGAAGCGGAGGGATGATCATCTTCATATGTTGACGATCAAGATAAGACTGCGTTTTTATGATGCAGTGCCCTATACACCATCGAGTGCGGATGAGGGTTTGAATTAATGAAAATTCTCTAACCCTTATCCGTAGCCAATGCTGCATAGGGCACTGAATCGTATAGAAAAAGTGTTATCTTGATCGTTAAATACACAAAGAAAAATCATGTACCAAGTAAAACTAAAATGAAAAATCAAAAAAAATTGTACCATCTTTCTTTTCTTCTCAGTGTCTACCTATAACTTTCTCGATCAAGCAGACAATTCGCAGTAATAAACTGCACAAATTGGGCAATTTATTTATACATGGGGCGCAAAAATGAAATTTAACCTTTAAGATAATCTTGACTCCGGGTTCTAATGGCGCATATATGATGCAGTGCCCTATGCACCATTGGGTGCGGATGGGGATTTGAAAAAAAGGAAGAAAATATATTTATAGATTTGGCGTTTAATTTGCAGAACTCCATTTTAATTTATGTATTAAATGTAGAATCAAAAACTGATTTTTGAGTCTACTAAGTTGTATTCTTTTGTCAAAAAATAAATAAAAATCAATTTTGTGACAATTCTTTCGCCTATTTGTGGCATTTTCAAACGACATTCGTTCAAAGAATTAAAAAATCATTGTTTAATTTAACATTAAATACATAAAGGAATAATATATTACCACAAAGTGACTGCCGATTCAATAAATGAAATTATTTTAAGATTTACAACATTTATAGTGAGTCCAAATGATTCGGACCGCACAAACTAATAAAAGAGTTTCTGCTCAATAATAAAAACTTCTTTTCATCTCACCAATAGATCGGCTGTCCAAACTTAAAACACAGTAAGGGACATTTTTTTGTAGTACGTTTTTTTTTGCATTTTTGGACTACTTAGCTTACTACTAGCAGATTCTACTTAGTCTAAAAATGCAACGAAAACGTACTACAAAATAATGTCCCTTACTGTGTTTTAAGTTTGGACAGCCGAGATGTCTCTAGTGAAGTTCTAGTGATTCAATATTTTTTTTCCAAAATTGGTTCATATACCATGTATATAGAACTTAATAAAAAGCTTCTTTATATCTCACCAATATATGTCTCTTGTGAAGTTCTAGTGATTCAAGAACAAAGTTTCTAAATTGGTTCATATTTACAGAACTTCCAAGAATTTGGGTAGTGTGCTTGTCGATAATGGGCAGAACTGGTGAATGTTACACGTGTGTAAAGTGATCACTTAACCGGCCTATGACGGTCATCAGCTCCGTGAATGCCCAGACTTCCACATTCTTCTTCATCTTTGATAATATATCAAAAAATAATACAAAAATTTGTTACATTTTGAGTGTGTCCAAATACTTGTTCACAAAATCTGGATTATCTCCAATTACAGGAGTTATTTTCATATTATTATTTTATTTTATTTTCATATTCAGGCCCGTTAATTCCCAGACTTCCATATTCTTTTTCATCTTTGATGAGATATCAAAAAAGAATACAAAAATTAGTGTTTAATGTAACATTTAATACATAAAGAAAGAAAATATTACCACAAAGTGACTGCCGATGCAATAAATGAAATTATTTTAAGATTGTCTGAAAGTCTTTTCATGGTATGGTCTTGGATCCTGCGACAACCTATTCGTTTACTCTCCGTCTTTTTAGCATAATTAAATCGAAAGTATGTCGGTTTGTCTCCGATTACGAATAATCCTCACATTGCCAGAAATCTTCAGATTATAAATGGTTAACTACAGTTCGGGGATTGTAGTTACTTTCTGAAACTTCGGCAGATGGCAATAAGTAAAAGAGTGAGAATAGAGCCCCCATTATCCGCCCTAGCCGAAGTTAAACCAAACTATTATCTTGAATTGGTTTATCTCCAAGATCCACACATTTATTTAGGCGAAATGTGATTTTGTATGGGGAATGGCACGATTTTTAAACCGAGTTTATACTCATATTTTAACATATTAAAATAAAACAATCCTTATCATTCATTGTTCACTTTGTGTAATACAAACACAAGCAATTAATTTACAACATTTTGAGTGTGTCCGAATACTTCTATGAGGATGGAAAAATAAATTATAGAACAATGATTATCCATTCGTGGGTATTATCGCATTTTTCACAAGACCTCTTTCAGAGCGAAGATCTGCTTTTAAAACTGAAACTAAATTATAACGTGTACAATAAATTTACATTTTGACTGTGTCTAAATACTGGTTCACAAATCTGGATATTCTTCAATTATAGGAGTTATTTTTAATATTATTTTTTGACATCTCATCAAAGATGAAGAAGAACATGGAAGTCTGGAATAAAAGAGTTTCTGCCCAATAAAAAGCTTCTTTTCATCTCACCAATAGATGTCTTAAGTGAAGTTCTAGTGATTCAAGAACAATGTTTCAAAATTAGTTCATGTATAGAACTTCCAAGAATTTGATTAGAAAGGTTGTCAATAATGGGTTGGTAAATGTTACGTCGTCAGCCCCGTCAGCCCCGTAAATGCCCAGACTTCCATATTCTTCTTCATGTTTGATGAGATGTCAAAAAATAATGTGAAAAATTAATTGTTTATATAATATTTTTATAAATTTTTTATTTATTTTTATATTTTATATGTTTGTAAATATGTATTTTTATTATACTGTACATTTGTCCAGTAGTCACGAATAAGTGTTTATAAATATGGTATTGCACAAAATGAACAACAAATGATAAAGAGAGTGTTTTATTACCATACCACAAAGTTATCAATGCTTTTAATATACAAAATATGTAGATTTTTAAGTTTTACTTGGAAGTTTTCTTTCACTCACACGTGGAACGTATGAGTGAGAAAAGAACAGTTAAAGTAATTACTACGCAAATGGAGTTGGAAAAAGAAGCAGAGGAAGACCGAGGAAAACTTGTCACAATCAGGTATGTCAACTACTAGAAAGCGGCCGGGTCATGAGTCGAAATAATCGGCGCTTATGTATGACGAGATGCATTAAAGTGGAAGAGGCGAAGAACGTTTGCAAAGACAGGGTGGTATGATTTTTTTATTCTCTCTGCCCTCCCCTGCGGTGAAGCGGCGTGATGGTTAGTTATTTTTTTTGTAATTGGTACAGACGTATTTTGAAAAACGCCGCCTCTAGGAGTTAATTCGTAAGCTAATTCGGGGGGGCCTACTTAGGCGTTATCGGTAAACATTGGCAGAATCTAAACTGCTCTCCGTTTACTCAAAACGATGCGACTCCTT
>NW_028281149.1:512500-576711 GCF_059751285.1 Brachycentrus maculatus
TGTCACTCAAACCACGAAATTACGTCGAAAGCTACGCTTTCCATTAAATTTAATAACGTTAAGAAGTTCCACTTAACATTTCTGCAAAGCCTATGGAGCTTGTACATTGAGAACTGTATCCGCTTTTGTCTCGAAAAATTTCTATATTGGAATTTTCTGGAAACATTCTATGAGCTGTCCATAAAATATTGCGGAAAACCCTCCTTAAGGACTCGTAGGAAATATTTCCTCCACATATCAACCTGTTTATTAACTTTATTTATGAATTTTTGTACATATCTTATTTTGTCCTTTTATTTTATGATAATAGTATAATATAAATATCTATGAAAATTCTGTGAAAATTGTTAAATAGTTTTATTTTTCTTTCTTTACTTGTGTGTGTACGAGTATTAGGTTAAAATTGATAAAAAAAATGATGAAAAAACGTATGTATGTTGAAAGGACTCCACCGATAAGACACATAAAGTGGGTTGGTGGCTCTGCACAAAAATGTATAAGTATTTATATGTATATAAAAGATAGTGTGGGCACATAGGACGCAGAGAACCTGAATATATTGTGAACCAGGCAATCGCCATAGATCTTCCTAAAACGACATCTAGAGAAAAACCAAAAAAAAATTGTAAATGGTATTGCAAAATAACATGGTTCGAAGGCATGGTCTAGGTGACGTTATCCCTGATAGAAGGAACTATAACCTGAGGAGGAGGAAAGCTGACCCCAACAGTCTACAAAGATGATAAGTTGAGATGGATCCACAAAAATATGAGATATAGACAGTTGGGAATTTGCGACGAAGAAATTGTTGGTGAACGTTTGCAAAGAAAAAGTGGTGTCGCGTTCTATTCTCTCTGAGTACCTGTACGGAGAATAATTGGTTAGTAAATATTCATTCATCCTGTTAGTTTTTGACTTTGCAACGCAAAGTCCATACGCAGATATTAGACCGATGTTTTCCCTTTGTATTAGAGTGTCATCCTTTCAAAATCATAACTTTTGATGCTACAAAAATATATATTAACGTAGCCCGTTTCGTTACACACAACGAATTTTCCCATGAAAATAAGTACGCCTAAACCACGATGAAAATTTTTATATAACTCATAATTTGACAAGTTGTTTTATTAACACAATTTTAATTGTTTTCACTCATGAATTTTCACTCATGAATTACATGAAATTATAGTAACTTTAAACATTAACAGTAAATCCACTCACAAGTAGGCATAGGCTATGAAACTTATAAAGTTGAAGCCTGAGTAGGGACATGATAAACGGTGTTGCATAAGCCGTAGCTAGATTTCAGAGTCACTTGGACGTTAGGTAATTCAAAAATACCGGTTTCACAATATCCATTCCATCATAATGGAATGGATACTCCGAATTCGGTTTTCATGAAGTACAAAATCGGTTTTCATGATGAATGATAAGTTATGTTACCAAACCACAAAAAGTTATTTATGAGATGGAAATGAGAGAAATTAAAATAGTTTTTAAAACCCGCAAAACATACTTCTACTTTTACGAAGAAAGGAATGTTTTGGTTAAGAATTATTTAAAAAGTTCTATTCAAATTCACTTTTAATTTCATTTTATTTACCGAACCATCAAATAAGAAGAAAAATATTAATTCGGGAATTGAAACATTCTTTAAAGCCAGACGCAACTTTGAAACTCAACATTTTTTAATTCGAATTTTTACAAAATAACTTTTGTAGTTTTTTTTATCATGAAATAATTAAGAGAGACATTAAAATATATCTTCGTTTATCAAATACTTCAATATTTAAAAAATACTGGAATTAAGAAATTTAAATTTCTGAGAAAATTTAAAAGCGTGATGTGAAGTTTTGAAATTTAATATTTTATTCTAAGCATTTCAGTATTTAGATGCTTTAATTTACAACGAAAAAATCGAAAATTAGGTTTTCAGGCGTTTCTCAATATGTAAAATAATTGAGGGTAGGGATTAAATAGTATCTGCTAAATAAAATAAACATCAAGTTTTTGAAGTTATTGAAGTTTTTACTGTGCAACAGATCTTTTAAGGTAAAACCTGAAGGTTTTTTCTCCGTTTGAAAAATACTTAGTACATTTAAAAAAATAATTAAACATTACCTTTTCTTCAAAATATAAAAACAACACTTTCTGCCCTGTAGCGGGTAAATATTAAGTTTAAAATATGCCGCTTTTGCTGCGATATAGTAAATTTTGTGATCATTCCGAAAACATGCACAACTGAAAATTGACGATTTTTGATGTATGACGTTGAAAGAAGTAAGCGATATATATATATATATATATATATATACATATATATATATATATATATATATATATATATATATATATATATATATATATATATATATATGTATATATATATATATATATATATATATAAATATAAATATATATATATATATATATATATATATATATATATATATATATATATATATATATACATATATAAATATATATATATATATATATATATATATATATATATATATATATATATATATATATATATATATATCTATATATATATATATATATATATATATATATATATATATATATATATATATATATATATATATTGTTTGGCGTTTAATTAAAAAACTCTATAATTCTTATTTTAAATATTAACATCTATTAAGTTGAATATATTTATTTTTAAAACACATCCATGTAAAATTCGTGACAATTGTTTCGCCTTGTTAGGGCATCAAACTACTGTGATAACATTAAATTAAACTTTAAATTAGGTCCGTTTAGTACGCTGACATATATTTTTTAAGGAGTCAGAATTGCTCCGTTCAACTTCTATAGACACCGCCTACAAGATATTCAATTATATATTTAAGCAACTACTTGGAATAAATTTATTACGACGAAGACAAAGTTGAGTGCGTTTTTTGTTGTTGTATCTCAATAATCAAGGCGATTCTCAGTATGGGTAGGTAGAGAGAATAGAACGCCACAGCAATTTGTGTTACAAATAATCATCCTCATTTATAAACCTCCACATACATACCCGCCAATTAATCCGACTCCTGATCTGACAGAAAAACATGGTAAGTTTTCTTTGGTGTACTTCCACAACCCATACCATAAAACGCTAACTGATTTGCCGGACGGTAAAATTCAGTGTAATTCCGTGTAATGTCCGCCTCCGTAGTGTAATGGTCAGCACGCTCGGCTACCGTACTGGAGGTACCGGGCTCGATTCCCAGGGATGGTCAAGTAAATGTAAGTGATTTTTTCACTCTAATATTATTCAATATTACCCTGGACTGGTACCTGTATGATGCAGTGCCCTATGCACCTTTGGGGTGCGGATATAGGGTTTGAATGAATGAAATAAAATTCCGTGTAGTGCACAAACACCTTATGGGCGTTTGTGCACTGCACGGAATTTTACCGTCCGGCACTTCAGTTAACGGGATAAAACGATGATCGGCTTGGATTGGTTTGTGCTTTTGTTCATCTTTCTTCGGATCGGTGCTCTTGATCGGTGCGTGATCACAATGCGCGTAAATTCGATCACGCCAAACTGTCGTAGTCGCTTTCATTAAAAAAAAGAAACGGATGGTAAAATTCCGTGTAGTGCACAAGCGCTCTATCAGCCATAACCCGGAAATAGCCGGACGTGTCTCTCGAGAGACGAAGTGATCACGCCCATGCTCCATCCTACCCAGTACGCTAGTGACGGCCCACCGAGTGACTGATTGGTCCGGCAGCCCGCTCGGAATACGAATTGGCCCAATGCCGACCATTTCTCAGAGCAATCTTTCTCTCGCAGATTTGTATGTCATTTTTTTGGCGGGCTGATAGTTTTGCTTGGATAGAATATTCGCTGTCCTCAAGGGTGAAAGTTGTCTTGCTTCTTTGTATTTAACGATCCAATTAATTTTATATTTTGATATCTCAACATAAATGACGATGAATATGGAAATCTAAGAACATTAAACCCCCTTTTCCTAACACAGTTTCAAATAAAACATATTGAATTAGTTAGAAGGATCAAAAATCCACTAATTGATCTATAAACCTTATACATAATAATAATAATAATAATAAAACCCTTATCCGCACCCCAATGGTGCATAGGGCACTGCATCATATAAACGCAGTGTTATCTTAATCGTTTACACATGAAGGAAAGGTGATCAGCCCTTCGCTTCAGGTACCAGTCCAGGGTAATAATTAAATTAATATTACAGTGAAAAAATCACTTGTATTTATTTTACCCACCTTGGGAATCGAACCCGGGACCTCCCAAACGGAAGCCGAGCGTGCTGACCATTACATTATGGAGGCGGACAGTACATAATAAGCAAGGTAAATAATAAATGAATTTCCCACTAAAAAAATTAAACCCCTAAATAACGTATAAATAAGTACCGCGTTAACGGAGGGAAACTCATAGAAAGTAAATGTTTTTAAATTGTATTTAAATTTAATAATGAGTCATTTCATTCATTTCAGCTGGTTTAAATGTAAAAATTCACTCCCAATAACACTCCCTCCGGTAACGTGGTACCCATCTCAATGTTACAGGGGGATTTACTGTTTTAACAGGGCTTAACATGGGCTGGTTAAGTGATCACTTTACATACGTGCAAAATTCACCATTAAAGCCATGATTGACAACCACACTACTCGAATTTGTAGAAATCCTACATATATATATATATAACGTGGTAATAATTTTCTTTTGTAAATTGGGTGTAAATAATATGTAAAGTGTGTTGCTTTGTAATTAAAGAAACGACAGTCAAAGTTTATTCTTAATTAATCTTTACAATAATTTTCTATCTATCTGATTCTGACAGTTAACAATATTATATTTTTTCTATCTGATGTCTTTTGTTTTATTCAGTGCGACGTATGCGACATCTGGTGGTAGAACTGTTTATGTAGGTACTATTTGTAAGTACTTAATAAAATGTATAGGTAGGTACCTAGGTATTTTATTACATATAGATCAATCTCATGACACAGTACATATCGCTTACTACTTTCAACCACGTCATATATCAAAAATCGTAAATTTTTCTCCTGAAAAATATATTTTTTTGATATATGACGTTGTTGAAAAGGGTGAGCGAAATGAGTTCATAATAGCCATCTATGTTGGATTGAGGATTTTTTATTTAGCAGAGATCTTTTTACTATTGAAACTGACGGTTATGTGATCATTCACCATTCTTTCCATGATTGACAACCACACTACTCAAAATTTTGGACATTCTACATATATCATATCATAAATCTAATGACGCTTTATGTTCGAGTTCACTGAAGCTATCTATGGTCGGTTTGAGAGAGCTTTTATTTAGCAGAAACCCTTTTATTTAGATATAAACAAGATCCTGAAAGGGTTATTTTCAAATACTGAGAAACGCCTGAAAACAGGATTATTAATTTTCCTGCAAATATTATTTTATCAGATGATTTTATTTATAAAATTTTTGGGTATGTCTGAATCCGTGTTTCCAAATCTGGGTTTCTATTAAACTTAGGAGTTAAATCGTAAAAGAAGAAATCCACATTTGTTTTATTCTACATATACAGGTAAGGCTTTTAATATGTCTAGTATTTCAATCCACACTGAAGCATTCTCTTATTTCATCTAGATTGAATCTTTAAGGACATTGAAAAATGATTCTTCTCAATTCACTTTCATTTGAAATGTAATTGCGCATAGAGATATTACTTATTTAGGAGAAAAATCGATCGAGATAAATCACTTTGATATTTTTTTTATCAGATGAATCTTTAGCCTTCCTGATAAATGGTTGTATTTTATTAGAATTCCTTCTACATAGATTGTAATAACTCTTGAGTTCTTGAATCCATTATTTTTAAACTCCAAGACCTAGATTCAAGGTTTTTTTATGATATCTCAACACAGATGAAGAAAAATATGGGAGTTTTAATATGGGTATTTGCGGGGCTTACGACTGTCATGGGCTGGTTTAAAGGTTTTATCACTTTACACACGTTTAATATTCAACAATTCTACCCATGATTGACAACCACATGATGTACTCAAATTCTTTGAAGTTCTATTTATATATGATCCAATTTCAAAACATTGTACTTTCATCACTACAATTTCACCTTTCATATTCTTGTTCATCTTTGTTGAGATGTCGAAAAATGTTAAAAAATAATATGAAAAATAACTCCTTTGATTGTAGAAAGTCCAGATTTGTGAACAAGTATTTGGACATACTCAAAATGTTTTCAAGATTTAAAAGTTTAAAAAAACGCGTTTAAAATTAAACATTGTGATGAAATGTATTTTTTGCATGTATGTTCAATTTGAAAATTAGCCTCTAAAAAGTGAGCTTTCAGGGTTATTCCAGGAAAAATAAGTACAAAGAAAATGCACAATATTTTGAGTGTGTCAAAATACTTGTTCAGAAATCTTTTGTTCTGAACAAGTATTCTTTAACAGGATTTCCTCCAATTAGAAATTATTTTTACATTATGGCATTTCAACATATGTAGATGAAGAATAATATCGAAATCTGGGTATTTACAGGACTTATGACCTATCATAGGCTGGTTAAGTGATCACTTTACACTCGTGCAATATTACACATTCTACCCATGATTGTCAACCTAAAACAACTATAAAAAAGGCTTTCTCAATCTAACTCATATGTACTATGTTATGAGATTGATCATATTCATATATCTGGGAGTTCCAACCCATGACAGATCTTTTTTTTAAAAACCCTTATCCGCACCCGATGGTGCATAGGGCACTGCAACATATGAACGCAGTGTTATCTTGATCGTTAACACATGAAGGAAAGGTGATCAGCCCTCCGCTTCAGAAATCAGTTCAGGGTAATATTAAATAAGAGTGAAAACGTCACTTATATTTATTTGACCCCCCTCCTCCCCTCGGAATCGAACAGGGGACCTGCAGTATGATAGCCCAGCGTGCTGACCATTACACTACGGAGGAGGACAGATCAATAAGCCTAGTAAATACTTAGTCTTTCATATTCTTCTTCATCATTTTTGAGATGTCAAAATGTTCATATAAAATGAGTTCAAAGTTACCTCAATGGAGAAGCTTTTTAAATAATAAATCGCATCAGAAATTAAATTTAAATATAATTTCTGTATGGGTATACGACACCATTAGTTCTCTTGCCGTCGTAGGGGTGGCGGTGGGAAGGTTCTGTTTTCTTTTTTTAATTTTAAATAAAAATCCTTGATAAAAAACAAGGAAATTTGTTAGTCTTTATCTCCATATTCTTGGTAATCAAGTGAATAAATTAAATCCATCCGTTCCGCACAGCGCTCTGGTGTGACAATAAAAAAACAAGACGTGTATTCGCAGGGCTTAATGGAAACCGCAGTCGCTGTGCGGCCAGTGCTTCTCAAACATTTTTAATTGAAATTCATATTTATTGTAACTGCAGACAGTTGGTAGAATTCTATATTGAATAGTTGGGTAATATATCCAAAATTAAACAAGGTTTATTGGATTGAATTCTACATTTATTCATGTTTTAATTAAAATTAAACACTTAAATATATCACTTTAATGAGTTTTATTTCTATTTACGACTAGTTTTGAAAACGACAGATGTTTTCATCTTCTGGTACAAAATTAAACTTTAATTTGTATCAGAGATAAAAACATCTGTCGTTTTCGAAACTAGTCGTAAATATAAATAAAACTCATTAAAGTGGTATATTCAAGTGTTTAATTTTAATAAAATAATCATGTCATTCCACAAAGTTAGTGCCGAATCAATAAATAATATATGTATATGTTAATACGTGACGCGTTTCGTCTTATTAAGACATTATCAAACACAAAATTAGTGTTAGATAATGTATTAATAAGAAGAAAAGCGTCACGTATTAGCATATACATACATAAATAAATGTATAATTCAATCCAATAAACCTTGTTTAATTTTGGATATATTACCCAACAAGTGAAATTTATATTTCCGGATGCCTATAAATCGCATAAAAACAGTATCTAAATCACAGTTAGCCACGCTTGACATAGAAATTAAAAGAGTGGGTAGTCTAATAATATTAATACAAAGTTTAAAATTAGAAAAACTTCAATGAAATCTCTAGCCTGAAGCATATTGTTATATGGAAGCTTTTATTGATGAAAACTATGTACTTTACAATTTATCGCAGTGGTTATTTATGTAGTTAGTATTTATATTACCTTGCTGGGTAAACACGGTTATTGGATTGAATTCTAATTTTATTGACATATATATGACAATAAGTGACGCGTTTCGGATAATGTCTTAATAAGACGAAACGCGTCCCATGCTATCAAAAATATGTAAATAAAAGTAGAATTCAATCCAATAACCGTGTTTAATTTTGGATATATTTCCCAACAACTCAATATGGTATTCTACCACTTGTCTGCAGTTACAATAAATAATTTATGCTACCCTATTTTAAGTTGTATTTTTTGTAATTTCTAGATGAATATTTTTAAAAACATAAATAAACGTCTCGTCACGGGTTCTGCTTAGTGAGGTGTTCATCAAAAAATTAATAATGTATTGTAATAAATAAGTAATAAATAAACGTGGACTATCGGGAAGGCAGAGCGGGGGTGGCCTGAGGCGTTTGAGATGTGGTTCTATAGGTGTTTGTTGGGCATTAATTGCTGGGAACATTTCGCTCACTCCTTTCAAGAACGTCATAAATAAAAAAAACTTGATTTTTCAGGAGAACGTTTTTAAAGTTCAAACATAAAATACAATGTATTAAAAATAAATATCAAGCCACTTATTTAACTTTTTACTCCATTTTAACAACATTTTTTCTCCATTTGAAAAATATTTGGTATATTTAAAAAAAATAATTAAACAATACCTTTTCATAACACTTTCTGCCGTGTAGCGGGTAAATATTAAGTTAAAAATATGCCGCTATTGCTGGGATATAGTAGATTTTCTGGGCATTACGAAAACATGCACAACTCAAAATTGATGATTTTTGATTTGTTACGTTCTTGAAAGAAGTGAGCGATTTAGGGAACAACGAAGTACTAAGCAGTCTAGGTGCTTACTAAATAAAGTAACACAACAGCGAGCAAAATGGATTGGCCATAATATAATACACCCAAGCCTGCCTCTTATGATTTAGGAAGTCATGTGCAAATAACTAAGTATAGAGGACGACTCCGCCTAACCTACACGAACAAAGGTAGCGAAATGGAAAGTAGTTAATTTGTTAAATAATTATAAGAGCAAGAAAAACTTTATTTATTTTGACCTCACTGGGAATGAAACCCGGGGCCTTGAGCATAATAGCTAAACGTGCTAACTATTTCACTATGGAGGCGGACAAAGAAATGATTGCCAGTGTTCTGGATTCTAAGAATTAGCAAGTGGTTTGGCCTAGAATGTTGGCTCATGAATAACATGAAATAAAAGTAACTTTAACAAAAAGAGTAAATCCACTCACGAGTATAGGCTTGGCTATAAAACTTAAAAAGTTGAAGTCTCAGTAGGGCCATTATACGCGGTGTGGCATAAGCCGTACCTATTTCAGACATTAGGTAATATAAAAGTATTCCAAGATTTTTTTATTTGATTTTTTTATTTATTGAAATTTTTGTGATTTATAATTTACAAAAATAATTCAATTTCATACTATTTATGTGAGCCTAAGCTTTATTATTAAAAGTAGGTATCAAATTGTGGTAGAATGGGTTTGAACCTACAAACTCTAACTAGATAGATAACTAAGAGTCCACGATACTAACCCTGAGACCACAATCAGACACAAAAATAATTATAAAAAATAAAATAAAAAAATTGTTCTGGACTGCGTCTCACAGATTGAGGTCCACAGTTGTACGCTGATATATTGTTGAACAGAGCATACATAATATATGCGAACATTCATCATACCATTACATAAGCCATGGCCCGCGGGACACAAAAAGAGGAGGGGGCTGGTTTGTTAGTAATGCCGTGACACTTTTTGCTGCCAGACCAAGTGGAGTTGTCCGATTTGTCTTTATTTGGTAAATCTAACGGAGAACTTAACCTTCCACGTCGAATCTTTATCAAAATTTTCAAAATCAATATGAACGTGTCGGATTGTGGTCCCGTGGTTAATGTTGTGGACATTTGAGTCAGAGTTTCTGGGTTAGAACCTGCTCTACCATGATTTGATACATATTTTTAATAATGAGCCGTTTTGGCTCACAGAAATAGTATGAAATTGTATTTTTGTGAACAATAAAAATAAAAATAATTATTTTTCTTAAATTAAATAAAATGTAACAATGGTTAAAGAAAACACTTGTTTTTTACCACTTGAGTTTTATTAAAGACTACATGTTTCAGAAGTTAAACTTCCATCATTCAGGTCTGTATAGTAACTAAAATATAAAATATAAAATTGTTCTATAAATAAAGAGAGGGGAAAGTTAGGGGGCGGGGGTTAGTCAAGGGGCGGAGTTTGAAAACAAAGGAAAAATGGAAAGGAAAGGTGAAGAATTTTGAAACAATATATTGTTTAATAAATTATTATTAGAATTTAGGTTTTTTTGGATTTCTAAATTTTCATAATTTGGCCTTTATATGGATGGAACAAGGTGGACTTATTTTGATTTTAATTTTAATGTACAAATACAAAATGTACAAATACATTTTAAATAAAATGTATTTGTACATTTTTGACATCTTAACAAAGATAAGAATAAAAGGGATCTCTGTGTAATTACGGGTTAAGTGATAATTCTACCCATGATTGAAAATTATACTACTCAATTTTTGGTAACTCTAAGATATTTTTACCAATCTCGTGACACATATCGCTCACTCCTTTCAACGTGGTTTATCAAAAAACTTGATATTTCAGGAGATCGTTTTTAAAGTTTAAAAATATAATAAAATATATCAAAAATAAATATAAAGCCACTTGTTGACCTTTTTAGTGTGCAACAGATCTTTTTAGGTAAAAGCAGAATGTTTTTTCTCCATTTGAAAAATAATTTGTTTATTTAATAAAATAATTATCTTCACCTTACCTTACCTTACCTTATCTTCAAAATGCAAGAACAACACTTTCTGCCCTGTAGCGGTAAATATTAAGTTAAAAATATGCCCCTAGGGGTAGTATTGTTTGCGTGCTGTGTTAGTGATTGTTCTGACGATGAGACGGGTACGTCTCGAAACCGGTAGACATAAAAATTTTCGTGATTATATACTAATATTACTAACATTTTGTAAAAAATATTAAAGTAATAAATAATGTAAGCTTACCTGCGATCGTCATGTTGGCACTTTTCTGCACTATCCTGAAGGTAGGCGCCTCCGTGGACACCTCGCACCGGTACTGGCCCGCCGACTGGGCGACCAGGTCTACCAGCTCCAGGTCGCAGGCCACGTGCGAGCAGCGTGGCACCTTGTCGAGCTGCACCCCCGGTATCGGGAAGTGCAAGCTGGCCGGCTGGCGACAAACGGAGGGTTAATTTTTACACTTTGGCATCTCAATATATAGATATATAGATGGGGGAGAGTGGATAGTGAGGTAAAGTATCATTAATAACAGAGGAAAGTTACATAATTAAATTGTAATATTTTGACATCTCATCAAAGATAAAGAATTAGAACATGGATGTCTGGGCTTACGGGGCTTACGACTATCATAGGCTCGGTGATCACTTTACACACGTGTAATATCTACCAATTCTACCCATGATTGACAACCACACCACTAAATTCTTGGAAGTTCTATATCGGTAGTGTAAAGGCAAAGGGGTATATCTGTATCAGACCAAATTTTACAGGAGAGAAAAAACAAAAACTTGTGAAATTAAATTATTCATTTGTTTTATGTATTTTTGTATAAACATATCTAAATTAAAAATAATAAGTATTGCAACTACAGCTATATCTTTTTGCCAGATTATGGATTACACTATTTTAGACATTTTGTGGAACAACCTTAGAAAATGAAAAATTTGACAGACATACCTATTTGCCATTGCACTACCGATATATGTTTATATGTATGCATATGATCCAATTTCGAAACATTGTACATGAATCACTAGAATTTTTACTAGAGACATCTATTAGTGAGATGAAGGAGCTTTAGGCTTAAGCCCATGACGGTCGTAAGCCCCGTAAATGCCCAGACTTCCATATTCTTTTTCATCTATGTTAATATGTCAACAAAATAATATGCAAAAACAACTCCTATAATTGGAGATAATCCAGATTTGTAAACAAGTATGTTAACACACAAAATGTTGTTAATATATAATGAATATGGAAGTCTGGGTATTCATAGAGGTTACGGCCCATCAAAGGCTGGTTTAAGTCATCACTTAATACACGTGTAACGTTCACCATACTACTCCATGATTGACCAGTACTATGCGCAGATAAGTATGGGAAAGTGGGGAAGGTGATAAATTTTTCTTAACTTTGATTTTTTTTAATAAAATTCATTTAAAAATGTATTTAATTCTTGAAATCCTGACTTGATATTTATACAAGGAGATTGAATTTCAAAGACCACTTTCAATTTTAATTTTTACATATATTATACATATGCATTTTTTTCACTTCTTTCTTTCGTCATTTTATTGCTTAAACTACTTATTCGGCTATACCAGTTCGACTGTAAATAAAACACTGATGTGTAAATTACCTTAAAATCGTTTAAATAATTACGTTCTATCTACTGAGCTAAACAACCTGGCTTTAACAACACTGAGTTCACCAAAATAACAATAAACCTGTAACTTTTTCTCAGACAAATTTGACAAGTGAACCGAGAGAAATATGTACCTTGTTGGTATTCGCATTTTCATGAAAAAATCCTCGGAAAACCTAATTTTGAGGTTGTTTGTCACGAGAAGGGGTGACGTACAGTGTTTTACTTTATTTCATCAAATGAAAGGGAATCTTACCCCTGACGTATTGGAGGGATGGTGTTTTTTCAGCGGTTTGGACGAATAAGCCGGCATACGTAGGTAAGATTTTCCCTGATTTCGTTAGTTACGAAAATTGGGTTAGGAAAAGCCTTGCTGTTTGGCCTCTTTTTATAGGCTTTTACAGATTCGGTTCCGACAAAAACGAACACGGCCATCTGGAACTTTAATTTCATTTAACAAAGAGCGACTGCTTTAGGTCATAGTAATGATAATTGAACACATGATTTTATGACAACATAATTATTACTTAATTCTCAACATAGAGAATAGAAAAAATATCAACAACGAATATATTTAGTTTTTAGTTTTGTATTGACTTTTTTTAGTGGAAGCTGCATTGAATAGGATAAAATAAAATCTTTGTAGTTTTCCAACAAATTTTTATTCGACCAACGACTGGGATTCGTTGTAACAGACATCACCAGTCTGATGATGTAGGTTACGATAAAACCCGGTCAATTAAAAATAATGTGGAAAAACGAATATAGTTATTTTATCAACAAAAAAAATATTTCTAGTTTTACTTGGTAAATACCACTTTTTAATAAAATTTACTGTGTTTATATATAAAATACTATTCCGCATCATTTTCAGGAATGCATCAAAATACGTGTCTCAACAGATTTTAAAAAAATAATGATAATTACCACGTAAAACTGGTATAAAATGGATGGATTTAACAACAAAGTGATTGCCGAAACAATAAATTAAAGAAAAAATATAAATAGAAAAATAATGTAATAACTCGCTTATATAGAAAGAATGAAAACTCTTATTCTCAGTATTTTGAATGCATCCATTTTTTTTGATTCATTCAAAATAGATGAAGATGAAAATTAATATGAAAGTCTGGTCATTTAAAAGTTTCGCGACCTATTTATTATGATGAAATATCAAAAATTCTGAATTTTTCTTCACTAAAGAGTACTTCATTAAAATAATCCTGATGTATCAAAATGTGTAGATGAAAATTAATATGAATGTCGGACCATTTAAAAAGTTCACGACTTATTTATTTTGTTAAAATATAAATAATTTTGAATTTCGCTTCACTAAGGAGTAATTCATACAAACATTTTTCCTGATATATCAAAATATGCAGATGAAAATTAATATGAAAGCCATTTAAAAGGTTCGCGACCTATTTATTATGTTGAAATATCAAAAAATCTTGAAATCGAGATTTGGTCTTAAAAAAAAATATCAAAACAATAATTTCGTTTTAAGTTAAGTAACGACGTCACGACATACCTGCTGTCCTGGCATATATCTGAAGACCTCCAGGTCATCCTTGAACCACTTGGCAGAGTACAGGAGGTCATTCCCCATCCGGTACCTGCAACTCAGGGTTGCATTTTCTCTAGGGTCCGCTAGGACCGGAACTACGAGGTCAACTATCTCGTGACCTCCGCTGGGGCCTGTAATATATAAAAAAATATTAGTATCTCATTTCAAATTTATGTGATGTTTGTTAAACAAACTAAAAAAATTAAATAACTAACCATCACGCCGCTTCCATGCGTAGGGGTAGGCAGAGAGAATAGAACGCCACACCACTCTGTTTTTGCAAACATTCTTCGCCTCTTCCATGTTCATGCATCTCCTCATACATACCCGCCGATTGTTACGACTCCTAACCTGACCACTTTCAAGTATTTGGCAAACCTGATCGTGCCATGTTTTTCTCATTTGTTTTATCTTATATATCTTCTATATATATATATATATATATATATATATATATATATATATATATATATATATATATATATATATTTATATATATATAATATATATATATATATATATATATATATATATATATATATATATATATATATATATATATATATATATATATATATATATATATATATATATATATATATATATATATATATATATATTTATATATATATATATATATATAAATATATATATATATATATAATATATATATATATATATATATATATATATATATATATATATACATATGTATATATATATATATATATATATATATATATATATATATATATATATATATATATATATATATATATATATATATATATATATATATATATATATATATATATATATATATATATATATATATATATATATATATATATATATATATATATTTGTCATATGTTTGTTAAACGAGCATTGAAAAAGCAAGGATTTAAGCAGTGAAAATGCTTTCAAAGTATGATTCCTTAGAATCAGAAATTCTTACTACTACTACTTCTTTAACTTGGGTACCTCTCGGCACCTTATTTTGGTAAATTACAGCACTTTGTAGAAAAAACATGATTAAATTATAAATAAAGGATTATATTATTTGGAGAATTAAAATAACTCTGTTTTTTTTTATCCACTGGCTTTCAAAAACATCTTTTAAGAAAGTTATTTTATTTCTTCAAATAATAAATGACAATGATCTACAAAGAAAGTGATTAAAATATTAAAAACATAAACAAAACACTTGTTTCTTTACCACTTGAGCATTATATTTTAATGATTACTTTTGGAAGCTGCAAATGCTTCCATCTTATTTGAATATTGAAAATAAACTGAATTTTAATATATTATTAGATTAAAACCATCATTTTTAGCTTTTCCACTTTATTTTTATTTGACCAGCGACCGGGTTTCGTCGTTACCGACATCACCAGACATCACCAGTCTGTAACGACGGTAACGACGGTAACGACGAAACCCGGTCGCTGATTAAATAAAAATAAAGTGGAAAAGCTAAAAATATTGGTTTTAATCTAATAATAGATTAAAATGCAATTCCATCACGAAGTGTCAGTGGACAATATAAATCTATTAAACTTAAGTTTATATTCACACCCGTAGATGGAAGCATAAGTAGCTTACAAAATTAGTCGCTAAAATATAATACTGAAATGGTAAAAAACAAGTGTTTTATTTATAATTAAGTACAAATTAATCATTCATAACAATAGAATATCATACAATAACGTAAACCAAAACAGTAATCAAATAATATACAAAATAAATATCAATAAAACGTAAGAAGTTCAATAAATCACGCGCAACATGAAGCGGAAGCAATAATTTCAATGAATATCAGATCAAGTCACTTAACTCGAGTTTCAAACAAGTCGTTGAACAGCATTTGGCCAAAAACGAGATAATATTGAGATTTTTCGAATCCGTTATATTTCCCCGCGATATTTCGTCTAAAAACAGGCTTTTCCATGTCACTGGGGTGTTATTCACCCAAAAGGTGCTAAACTTTTCCTCGTTCGAACTTTGCCTCCCCCAAACTTTCACCCTGCTTGTAGCCAAAGGGAGGGGAATCGAACTTCACATGTATTTAATATCCTTTCGAGTTTTTAGTTTTTCCGATAAAGATCGTTACGCCAAAATCCAGGTATCTTTCTTCCCTTAATAATGTTTAAGGGTTTTTGAGCACTTAAGAAAAAACTTGGCAGAGGGTTTTAGGGTGCAGGTATTATAACATGTTGGGGAAGAAAGATAAAAGCGAAGGAAAGTAAGTTTCGTAAACTCTGTCGAAAGTTTAAGAAAAAGTGTTATTGTGGAAAATAGAGGTTTCTAAAAAACACCTTTTAATAATTAAATTTTCCATTCGATCAGATGTTTCCTTCGTCTTTATATAAATATTTTTAAGAAGAGTAAATGTAAAAGTAGTGTTAAATACTTTTTATTATTACATTTTTTTTAGTAATATTTAATAGTTGCCTCAGAAAATTCTCCTTGCCTATTATGTACATAGATTTATAGTATATTTAGTTTACTTATTTTAACAATAATTATAGGGGGTGTGTATAGTTATTTGTCAAATGTCAGCAAAATGAATTAAAATGATTAAAAAAAAATCAGGTTTAAAATTAAATAAATATAATTTCTTTAGTTTATATTTGAAGCACTAACATTGTGATTTTCCGTTTTAATTATAAAATATAATTTCATAAACTGTATGTGCAGTCACACTGTGGTAAAATCTATCCATTTTTAATTAAAATTTTACTTTGTAAATACCATTTACTTGTTAAAACTTTAATTAAAAATAAATAATATTAAAAAAAAAAAAATTACATCACTCCGGCTGAAACGAGAGTTGGACGATAGTCCTGGCGACAGAACGCGCCCTTTCAGTCGAAGCCAGTTGCCACGATATTTATGAAGTTTGAAAAGTTTTTTCACAAGTTGAGGAAATAGTTTTTAGATTCTGACCCATACTCGTGGTTAAGCTGTAGGGGAAGAATATCAAAAGATCGGTCTAACCGCAAGGGTGGAGTAAAATGTTTTGTGTTTTCACAAAGTTGACGGCGATTTCCCAGGCCATAATGTCATCTGTCGTTAACATAATATTAAGCATTCAATTGACCGTAATAACGGAAAGCCTATTTAATATCATAGATGTAATTTATTTTAAATGTTTAACATTTATATAATAATTTATTATTAGATTAAAACCAATATTTTTAGCTTTTCCACTTTTTTATTTGACCAGCGACCGGGTTTCGTCGTTACCGACATCATCAGACTGGTCTACGTTACCGACATCATCAGACCAGTCTGATGATGTCGGTAACGACGAAACCCGGTCGCTGGTCAAATAAAAAAGTGGAAAAGCTAAAAATATTGGTTTTAATCTAATAATAAATTAAAAATGCAATTCCATCACGAAGTGTCAGTGGATAATATAAATCTATTTATATAATACATTTTACTGATATTTAATTTATTGTTTCGGCATTAACTTTGTGGTAAGACATGTTACAATGATTAAAGAAAACACTTGAAAACACTTTTAGTTATTATACAGACCTGAATGATGGAAGTTTAACTTCTGAAACATGTAGTCTATAATAAAACTCAAGTGGTAAAAAACAAGTGTTTTCTTTAATCATTGTACCTTTTACTGAGTTTTATTTCATTTTATTTTTTGACATCTCATCAAAGATGAAGAAGAATATGGAAGTCTGGGCATTTACGGGGCTGACGACCGTCATAGGCTGGTTTAAGTTATCACTTTACACGTGTGTGTAAGCACAGTAAACAGTTCAATAAGTGGCTTGATATTTATTTTTAATACATTGTATTATATTTTTAAACTTTGAAAACGTTCTCCTGAAAAATCAAGTTTTTTGATTTATGACGTTCTTAAAGGAGTGAGTGATATGTTTTACTATGTAAATTGTCTAAATTGTTAATGACTTGACTTTTATTTGTAACAGAGTGTAATAATTTATGTGTATGTATGAGTATGAGTCAAATGAGTGGTTAGTTTCCATTTCTCAATTTTCAATATTCTTTTTTATATTTTCTATTCTAACCCTTATCCACACCCAATGGTGCATAGGGCACTGCATCGTATTTAGGCAGTGATATATTAATCGTTACCTACATGAAAACAAGGCGATCACTCCTGCGCTTCAGGGACCAGACCAGGGTAATATTAAATGAATATTAGAGTGTAAAATCAATAATATTTATTTTCACCCCCCCATAGGAATCGAATCCGAGACCTCCAGTACGGTAGCCGAGCGTGCTGACCATTACCCCACGTAAGCGGACACTTTATATTTTACTGGATCATTTTCAAGTATTTGTTCGTTTGTGTAAAATTGGCCCCTGCCGTGAATAAATAAATAAATAAATAAATCAATTAAAATAAATGGCATGAAGAAAGGATATAATGTGTATATATGCCCATAAAAAAACTTTCTACATCGTATACTGCATAATGTTCCAGTGTATATAAAGCTGTATGGGGCCAGCTATAAACCAAGTATAACGGGCAATAACGCTTAGAAAGTAAGGCAACAAGAATAAAGAAATCCTAACGGGCCCGAAGAGTCACTCCAGTCACGTGATACGTGGTGAGTGACGTCAGAGTGATGACGTCATCTCGAGCCGCGACGCGAGATGAGAAATTATTTACGCATTTTTTTATCTTTACGCATTTTTTTATCAAGACTGACGCGTTTTATACACCTTCACGGTCTGAAATGCCAGAAGGGCGCAGTAAATAAATTAACCGAAGTGCGTATTTTGTAATACATATTATATGAGCAGTCTTAGAACAAAAATACAAGTGCCTAAGGGGGAAACTCGTAAAATGAGTTCGGGTTAACATGACTGAGTTCACACATACGTAAAACATGTGTAGAACATGTCGTTTACTCCTTTCAACAACGTCATATATCAAAAATCCACAATTTTGAGTTGTGCATGTTTTCGGAATGCCTAGAAAATATACTTTATCCTAGCAAAAGCGGCATATTTTTAACTCAATATTTACCCGCTGCAGGGCAAAAAGTGTTGTTTTTGCTTTTTGAAGAAAAGGTATTGTTTAATAATTTTTTTAAATATACTAAATATTTTTCAAATGGAGAAAAAACATTCAGGTTTTACCTAAAAAGATCTGTTCCACAGTTGAAAGTTCAATAAGTGGCTTGATATTAATATTTGATACGTTTATTGTATTCTTAAACATTCAAAATGATTTCCGGAAAAATCAAATTTCTTGATATTTGATGTTGTTGAAAGGAGTAAGCGATGTGTGAAAATTTAATGTGTATTAATAAATGATCAAATGATTTTGACAAAAATGTTGGGTAATGATGTTGATTGCATTGAAACACGTCATAATGAATTTTAAGAAACAGTGGTATTTTCAGGTATTTCAGGTTTTACCTAAAAATATCTGTTGCACAGTAAAAAGTTAAAAAAGTGGCATGATATTTATTTGTTATACATCGCATTATATTTTTGATAAATGACATTGTTATGTTGTAAGGAGTGAGCGATGTGTGAAATTGCATTTGTAAGATTTAATAAACATTATAAAAACTTGAGCTTTTAATCACATAACAGAACCTGTCATAAAGTACATTTTTTATACGAAACTTTTAAGGTTTAGATTTGAAAATCGTTGATTGGACAAGTATTAAGAGTGAAATTTAAAGGACACGTCACTTTTATTAGGTACATTATTCTTCTTTTTTTCTTCTTCTTGGTGTAGGCCTTGTGGCCTGTTTTTAAGGGGGATTAGCCTCCTGCGATTATGATTCCCAGCCGTCAATCCATCTCTTTGGGGGTCTGCCCGGGAGTCGTCTAACTTGAATGCAATATGAGGGAGTCTGGATGGTTCTGTTGCCATGACATGCCGATACCGTTGTCTATTATCAATACAACTGTCAATTCTTTAAAATAAAGTCGTACTTTATGACATTTTTGTTTATCTTTCTTTGAAAGACATTGATAAAGACAACTATCGGATAAAATCTAAACAGTTAAACTATAATAATTCTTTACAAAAACAAAAAATTAACAATATTTTATTTTTCGAATGGTGGATTAGAGTTGAATTTCTTCAACGAAGATTGGATAATCGATTGTTACGCGAGAATTTTGCGATTTCAAGGACGCGTCACGTTTATTGGGCGCATTCCGTTACACGAGAGAGAAAAAAGATAAAACGTAGAGAGAAGTCAGACGCCAAGGGAGTGGAGCAAAAAAGAGCGACGTACACACAACGATATAAAGAAACAATAGAAGGAGATAACATGATGGTTAGTTAGTTAGTTAGTTAGATAACATAATTAAAATATAACTTTTTTTAATATTTATACTATATTATTGCACTATAAATATTTCATAATAACTTAATTATAATGTCTACCAGTTTCAAAGCTAACCTCTTATATTTTGTGTTGATTAGAATTTACAGTCAAAAGGGATCAAGGACCAGAGATGATGAGTGATTGGAAACATGTTTAATAACGGACTCTCAGAAAATTTTTATTTGTGTGTTTAACAGTTGTAAATTAAATTAATTGTAATAAAATATTTTAAGTGAACTTTATAAAATAAAACCACTTTTTATAGGTACACTTTATCTAACCAGTTTCGAAAAGAACCTTGTCATCATCATTACTCAACATCATGTACTCAATTCTAAACCATTGAAATTAAAACAGTGATGATTTCAATGTTTTAGAATTTAGTACATAAACCCTGATAATGACAAGGTTCTTGCCGAAACCGGTTGGATAAAGTGTACCAATAAAAAGTGGTTAAAACAATTTTGTTTTATTTTATAAAGTTTATAAAATGTGCCACAAAGTATTTGTGAAAAATATTCAAGAAATATTTATAGTGATTTTAAAACAAAGTTATTGCTTCAAATATAAATTAGAACGAGATAATGTCACGCATAATGTTCACGGAAACTGACTAGAAAAATACGGAAACAATCGGCAAGATTATTGATCTTCCCGGAGCACTTAAGACTGATCATTGAGACAAAATGCAATTGATTGCTAAGACAACATTACGTTCACCCAATGCAGCGCCTTAATGCAGCAGTTCGTTCGAAAAAAGGAAAAAAAATAAGTGAATTTAGCGCTATCAATATTATTTCTAGAACTCCGTGGAAATTTTCTTCGAAATGATTTTACCGAAGAAATAAATGAACCGAACTTGTCAAAGTATTCGGAAGGAAGTCGCTATGTGGGAATGAGAAAGGCATGGGTCGGCAACCAGAGGTTTGTGTATTATTTCAAAAAAAAAAAGTTCTTTCTAAGTCCTTAATTCATTCAGCAGTTACTTTGTGATAATATCCATACATTTTCCATTTAAATTTTACTTTATAAATACCACAATTAACAGTGATATTTACGAAGTAAAATTTTAATTAAAATACCTTTTAAGATATATTTAAATATAAAAAAAGATTAAAAAACAATAAAAACCATAAACCATACATTGAAAATGATTTCAAATAAAATTTTTAACGAAATTAGCACTGAAAATATAAATTATTTAACACATTACTAGTTGTACTAAGCCACGCGTTACTGTGGATCTGTCAGATAAAATAGAAATAAAGAAAATTGAAAGCAGAAATATCTCAAAATGCTTGTGAAGCAATAAAAATATAAAAAAAATGAAACATCAGATCCGTATATGCAGCAGATATCAAGAAGCACTGTATCCACCTTTAGAAATATTTATTATTAAGTATGTTGCTGTTACGTTAGCGTTGCACCAACGTGACACGTTAAACCAATCCGACTAAAACCAGCCGAAGTACAAGGTCGTAAGCCCTGGTCTGCTCAGATTTTCATATTTTTCATATAAAACTAGAAATGTTTTATCACTTATAATTGTAACTAAATAATCCAGTAATGTTACTAGTTTTTTTTAATATCCAAAGGTTGAGTTTCTCTGAAATGGGCGAGCAGCCAATTTCAACACACACACCCTTAAGGTATGTAAGTTTTTTCATATTTGTTTGAAGAAGACTCGAAACATCAGATCCGTGTATGGATAGTGCAAAATTTATATTTGGTTCGAGATGGGATACTTGCAAGGATAATTTAAAAATAAAAAAAAACAACTTTTATTTTTAGATTTTGACATCTGAATAGAAATGAAGGAGAATATGGATGTGTGGGTATTTACTGGGTTTATGACCTGTTATAGGCTTTTTGAAACAATTTTTGATTCAAATGGTTAAATTTTTGAAACAATTTTAATCCTACTTCTATTTTGATCCGTTATTTAATTCACAACATTGAGTTTGAACGAGGATTTGGATGCACTCAAAATATTCGAGACTTATTGTTATTTAAAAATATTATACGATTAATGAAAGCATTATATTTGTTAAAAATAATGTTATACGTATCTTAAAAATATGTTTTAAATATGAAATACATCTTTAATGCTGTGTTCTTAAAATTTGGATTGTTTTTAATATTTTATACAAGATAAAAGAACATGTAAAAAATGACTAAAAAACGAGTATTATATGCAAAATAACTTGTGGTAAATAAATAAATACATATTCAAATATAAATATATATATATATATATATATATATATATATATATATATATATATATATATATATATATATATATATATATATATATATATATATATATATATATATATATATATATATATATATATGTAAATAAATAAATATATATTCAAATATAAATATATATATATATATATATATATATATATATATATATATATATATATATATATATATATATATATATATATATATATATATATATATATATATATATATATATATATATATATATATATATATATATATATATATATATATATATATATATATATATATATATATATATGTATATAAAACTTTTTTACCAAAAAATCAAACTAGAATCTTACCCCCCTGTTTTGATGAGTATGCAAGAAAAATTGTATTATGAGATATAATATTGGAAAGGGATGAAAAAATAATATTACGGCGGTTTGGTGATATTGAAGTGTGATATCCGGCACTTATAGGGATATTATGATTCTCAATTCTAGTTATTAACCAATAATTCATATTCTATGGTCGATGAAATCGGATTTTTATAACCTCGGATTTTGAGCACCTACTCAATTGAAAAAAGGATTTTCCCCATCGCAATCCCAGTGGAGAATAATATTTTTCGCGGAACAAAAATGTACGATAAATCATTGACGATTACTTGTGATTCTGATTGGAAAATTAATGTTAACTTTTTATAATATTTATTCCGCAAAAATTCATCTAAGTATGCAAATGAAACTATTTTGAAGCGTTAATTTACGTTTCGACAAGAACCTTGTCATCATCAGGGTTTTTTAAATTCTAAAACATTACAAACATAAAAATACTCATAAGGTAGGTTAAAGTGTACTTATAATAAAAAAGTGGTGAAAACAAAGTTGTTTAATTTTATAAAGTTTATAAAATGTGCCACAAAGTATCTGCGAAAAACATTCAAGAAATGTAAATTTACGTAGTTTAAAATCGGAAATTATTGAGAGCACCCTATAAAATTACTCCCAACACCTTACTAAAAATAATTAACCAATGCCACATCAATCTGCATTTGCTAACGATCTTTGCCTTTTCCACATTTAAGCATCTTCTCATATATCCGCCGATTATTCCGTCTCCTTCAACTATGATTAGTACAACGACTGTAAAATAATTTGGGTTCAGATCTTGCATTCGAAAGGATCTCTGCTTAATAATATTTTTCTTAATCCAATCATAGATGGCAGTAATGAACTCAATCATGGAACGTCATGTAATTAATTTTAAATGTATTTTTTAATCATCATCCGCAACCGATGGTACATAGGGCACTGTATCATACGAACGCTGTATTATATCCGCTTCTGGTACCAGTCCAGGGTCATATTGAATAAATATTAGAGCGGAAAAATCACTTATATTTATTTGACCTCTCTGGGAATCGAACCCGGGATCTCCAGCACGGTAGCCGAGATTTGGCGTCAGATATTAGACTTGTCTAATTAAGTAATTTCTAAGTTAATTCTATGTAATTAATACATAAATTAACATCGTTTCGTCTTTATAAAATTAATTGACTTTGTTTTCACTACTTTTTTTATTCATACAATTCAACCTACCGGTTTCAACAATACATTGTCATCATCAGGGTTTATTTTAAACAAAAAAAACATTAAAATTATTAAAATGCTTTTACCAAATAACTTCCACACACTCCATAAGAATCCTAAATGTTAAAATCCTAACATTTAGGATTTTTATGGAGTGTGTGGAAGTTTTTGGTGAAAGCATTTTAATATTTTTAATGTTTTTTTTTAAAACCGGTGAGTTGAATTATATGAATAAAGAAAGTGGTGAAAACAAAGTCTATTAATTTTATAAAGATATTATAAAATGTACCACAAAGTATCTGTGGAAAACATTCAAGAAATAATATCGTTTTCTATTTAACTGGCCTGTACCAGAGCGACGCGTGGCCGGAAACCGCTATTTATCAAAAGGGGCGTCCATTTTATATTGTGTTTAAAGCACCAATCATACGCAATGATTCAATCAGCCTATTCCCGTTTAATTATCCCGATTTTATGGTGCACCGACCGGCAAACGAATGCTGGATCCGATTTAGCTAGGAAAAAATGTCACAAATCTAATTATTCGGCAATTTACCACTTTGGCAATACGTGCATCCTGACCAAAGTGCATCGAATGGCTTTGTGGAGGGTCTGAATAATCCGCGGTCTAATTTGCCAGCATTATTTCATTGAAATATTCAATGCGCACAATAAACTCGGTAAATTACCAATAAATTTTGGAGCGCTTCATGCTACGAGAATTCAAGAACTAGCTATCAATTAGTACCAACCGAATTTTTCTAATGCAGTAAAACCTTCATTACGAAAGCTGTACTGACAATGTGAGGCTCTCGGTACGCCTCCGTAGTGCTGGAGGTCCCGGGTTTGATTCCCAAGATTGTCAAAATAATTTTTAAAATATATTTATTTAACATCACCCTGGACTGGTACCTGAAGCTGAAGGCTGATCACCTTTCCTTCGTGTATTCAACGATGAAGATAACACTGTATCTGTATCACTGGATCTATTGTATCTTATTCTGTCACAGGTTTCAAGAATTAATGCAAAATTGATTTTAAAAATGGACAGAATTGTGAATGTTACCCAAGTGTATAAAGTGATCACTTGACCCAGCCAAATGCCGGGTGGTAAGCCATGGCATTTGGCTGGCAAACGTTATTTTTTCTTAACCCTAGATAACTAATCATTCGTCCACGCGACGACAGCTTTCTCCGAAAAAGTCAAGTGCATTCACTTATACTCGCGCCCGCCAGACTTTGTATACGGAAAAGTGATTTATTGTTAAATGTCTCTTACATTCATATTATTTTTTGATATCTCATCAAAGATGAAGAAGAATATGGAAGTCTGGGCATTTACGGGGCTTACGACCGTCATAGGCTGGTTTAAGTGATCACTTTACACACATGTAACATTCACCAATTCTACCCATTATTGACGACCACACTACTCAAATTCTTGGAAGTTCTATATAAATGAATTAATTTAGAAACCTTGTTCATGAATCACTAGAACTTCACTAGAGACATCTATTGGTGAGATGTAAAGAAGCTTTTTATTAAGCAGAAACTCTTATATTAGTATGTGAGATCCGAATCCTGGATTATAATCACACACATGAGAAACGCCAGAAAACACCATTTTCATTTTTATTATTAAGCTTATAATTTGACCAGATAATTTATTTACAAATAAATTATCTTACATTCATTCCTAATAAACCAAACATAAGTGTCATGTAACCAGTTACTATTAAAAAAAAATACTTTTGATAATTTTCAGGTTTTAAATTGTGCAGTCCGCCTGACGAATGTTTAGTTACTACGTATCTACGAAATTAGTTTAGTAATCAAGGGATAAACGTGTTTTCAAAAATTGATGTTTTTCTAGTACATCTAATATTTATTTATCGATACAAAAACAAATATCATAATCTGTACAAAATATTCCGAAACAACAATACAACAACAATTCTGGTCATATCTTTCAGCACACATATTTTTTATTAAAAAAAAACTTTTATAATTTGTGTTGCAAAAGAAAACATCGCGAACTTTTATAGCCTGTGAAAAATATCGTACAAACTTCTGATTCTTTCCACTCGACTTTCTTTTTTGCTGAAATATTCTTAACTCCATAAAATTTAGTATAAATATTTCTTCAAGATTGAGCAAACTCAAAGTCAACAAATATATGTTTCGACTAATAATAGCATTTATCTTAAAAATCCCAATTTATTCGTAAGAATTTTTTTACAACAAATTTCAAAAAAACTTATTTTTTAATGACTAACCACCACACCAGTTATCCGCAAGGTTAGGCAGAGAAAATAAAACGCCAAAAAAAACTGTTTTTGCGACCAATCTTCACCTCTTCCACATTTATGCATCCCCAGATATATCCATAAATACTCAGTGATACATGAATGGTTATAAAAGGAAAGAATGCAAGGCTGAGATAAATATTAATTAAGCTTTAAAAAAAACGTATGTTGAGATAGTTTGGGCATATTGATCGAACAGTTTAACAAATTTATGAGGCGAAAGTAGAAAATTAAAACCAGAGGAAAACCGAAAATAACTTGACATGATTAAGTTTTTCGAATACTTGAAAGTGGTCAGGTTAGAAGTTGGAATAATCGGCGGGTATGTATGAAGAAATGCATGAACAACATTTTAAGTGTGTGCAAATACTTGTAAAAGAGTTTTTGCTTAACATCTTTTCATCTCACCAATAGATGTCTCTAGTGAAGTTCTAGTGATTCAAGATCAATGTTTCGAAATCGGTTCATATATATAAAACTTCCAAGAATTTGAGTAGTATTGTTGTCAATCATGGGTAGAATTGGTGAATGGTTACACGTGCGTAAAATGATAATTCAAACCAGCCGATGGCGTTCGTCAGCCCCGTAAATAGCCAGACTTCCATATTCTTCTTCACCTTTGATGAGATGAAAAATAAGATGCATGAACGTTTAAGAGACGAAGATTGTTCACAAAGACAGATTGGCATGGCGTTTTATTCTTTCCGTTTTATTCTTTCTCCCTACTCCCACGGAGAGCGGCTTAAAAAAGTTCAATTAAAATAAGTTATTGTTGATTCCATAGCAGAAACCATTTTCCCGACTATTGTAGTCATAATTTGCTTAAGTACGAGATATTAAAATTGAAAATAAACACTTACATTGGCTCTTAAGGCAGATGTGACTAATTTAGTAAATTTATCCAATTAATCCAACCCCATTCTCTGCTGAATCTCTTAATAAGAAGTCATAACAATTGGAGCAATAAAGGAGACAGAAACAGTTGGGACACTAACCCTTTCGGAACCGCTATTTTATACACATGATGCGTAATGCATTGCATTTTATGGAATAAAATAACTGATTATTTTTTGACATCCCATCAAAGATGAAGAAGAATATGGAAGTCTGGGCATTTACGGGGCTGACGACCGTCATAGGCTGGTTTAAGTGATTATTTTACACAAGTATTACCCGAGTATTTTAATAAACACTATTCTCATGGCTTTACTGAGAATTATTTGTGATTTATTTAAAATTCTTTCACTGGCTAATAATAAAACTGTGAAGCAGTAATCTTTGTGCGGAATAATGTGTGCAAGAAAAGTAGATTGCGCATGAAGTCGACAAATCCAATGTCATGATTTTTTAAAGAGATGAATATAGATTTGTATGTAAAATAGTAGTAAATGGGGAAATTTAGGAACAGACAGATGATTTTGAATGTTTGAGAAGTATGTTTTCTTAGGATGGAAAGATTAATAAATATATTGAAGGGAGGGTTAATGCAGGGAACAGAGCGATTGGTTATATGTATGTAGTGTGTACTGAAATCAGTTACAGAAAATAAAAACCTATCAGCAAAAGCTTAACTGGCGGTACATAAAAGAGTGCTGGTACCAACCCTAATGTATGGAAGTGAACCGTGGAGTTGTAAGAGAGCAGTCAAAATGCGATCTCTCAGACGAATGCGTGGCAAAACGATGTATAATAGATTTTCAGTTGGCGGCTATGTATGAGTTAATTTTTTTGTATATATATATATATATATATATATATATATATATATATATATATATATATATATATATATATATATATATATATATATATATATATATATATATATATATATATATATATATATATATATATATATATATATATATATATATATATATATATATATATATATATATATATATATATATATATATATATATATATATATATATATATTTATATATATAAATACATATATATATATATATATATGTAATAAAATAACTAGGTACCTACCTATACATTTTATTAAGTACTTACAAAAAGTACCTACATAAAACAGTTCTACCACCAGATGCCGCATGCGTCGCTCAGAATAAAACAAAAGACTTCCGATAATATTATTGACTGTCAGAATCAGATAGATAGATAGATAGATAGATATAAAAATTATTATAAAGATAAATTAAGAATAAACTTTAATTACAAAGCAACACATTGTTTATTTTATTATTATACACCCACTATTATTTACACTTAATTTTCAAAAGGAAAATATTACCACGTTATAAAACGACAATTTTGTTAATATGGAAATGGATTATGAAACATTAGATGTATTAAAACAATTACTACAATATGTTCGGAGTGAGAGAGAAAAATTAGAAGATGATCAAAGAAAACGATTAAAAGATAATCAAAGAAGACGTGGAAATCTTAGAACTAGTGATAAAATTAAAGATAAAAGTCCATGTAAGATTTGTGAAAATTTAAATAAGGGAACTCGATATCACCCTGAAGCAAAGTGCTGGTTTAAAACAAAGGAGGATGATAAGATTAATAATAAAAATGAAGATTTACAAATTACACAGAAACAGTGCTTGAAGAATGAAAATAAAAATAATGTGGAAAAAATGTCTACAAAATAAAAAATAAAATATACTCCAGAAAAGAAGAATTTCGAAGCAGATTGTATGAGCAGGAATCCAGTATTAGAATCGAAGGAAAATGCAAATGAACAGTTAAAAGTTGTAAATTTGGTTAAATTAGAAGATATTTTAAAAGATCAGAATAAAAATGAAGACACACAAATAACAAAGAAACAGTGCTTGAAAAATGAAAATAAAAATAAAGTAGAAAAAACTTCTACGAAAGATAAAATAAAATATACTCCAGGAAAGAAGAATTTAGAAGTAGATTGTCTAAGCAGGAATCCAGTATTAAAATCGAATGAAAATGCAGATGAACAATTAAAAGTTGTAAATTTGGTTAAATTAGAAGATAATTTAAAAGATCAGAATAAAAATAAAGACATACAAATAACACAGAAACAAAGCTTGAAAAATGAAAATAAAAATAAAGTAGAAAAAACTTCTACGAAAGATAAAATAAAATATTCTCCAGGAAAGAAGAATTTAGAAGTAGATTGTCTAAGCAGGAATCCAGTATTAAACTCGAATGAAAATGTAGATGAACAATTAAAAGTTGTAAATTTGGTTAAATTAGAAGATACTTTAAGAGATCAGAATAAAAATGAAGGAATTCAAAAGAAAAAAACAAATGGATTGAAAAAAAACTGTGTCTACTTTAAAAGGGTCAAGAAGAAGAAAAAAAAGAAAGAAAAAAAGAACGGGAAAAAGAAAAAAAAAGAAAGAAAGAAAAAAAAACTTTATCATATCACTAAACTTATACCAGTCCCTTCACTACAAGAAGATGATCCGGAGGACGAGTGAAAATTTTACTATGAATTTTCATCCCCAAGGGGGGAGATGTAATAAAATAACTAGGTACCTACCTATACATTTTATTAAGTACTTACAAAAAGTACCTACATAAAACAGTTCTACCACCAGATGCCGCATGCGTCGCTCAGAATAAAACAAAAGACTTCCGATAATATTATTGACTGTCAGAATCAGATAGATAGATAGATAGATAGATATAAAAATTATTATAAAGATAAATTAAGAATAAACTTTAATTACAAAGCAACACATTGTTTATTTTATTATTATACACCCACTTTACATATTATTTACACTTAATTTTCAAAAGGAAAATATTACCACGTTATATATATATATATATATATATATATATATATATATATATATATATATATATATATATATATATATATATATATATATATATATATATATATATATATATATATATATATATATATATATATATATATATATATATATATATATATATATATATATATATATATATATATATATATATATATATATATATATATATATATATATATATATATATATATATATATATATATATATATATATATATATATATATATATATATATATATATATATATATATATATATATATATATATAAATAGATAATAGAATTAAATACCATGACTGAACGGGTTAAAATCGCTTTTGTCTAAGCTGCGGTGAATTCGTTCTATCACGATGTCTCCCTTTTGTGCTGGATCCATGTATATAAATACCCACCAGCATCTCATAGCAATCATTTTAAACAAGGGTCAATTAAAATGCTACCAGCTAAGTGAAGACCGCGACGGGAATTATTGAACCAATGATGCAGCTCTTTCAATTGCCAGCATAAATTATTAAATGAACGTTAAATACGCGGTTTATTAACGGACAGACGCCACCGGCCAAACTAAGACATGCATATTTTGTATGTTAAAAGCATTGTCAACTTTGTCGTCTCCTTCTTGGGTTACAATTTTGTTATTTACTTATTGTAACTGGAGACAGCTGGTAGACTTCTATTTTGAATTGTTGGATAATATATCCAAAATTAAACACGGTTATTGGATTGAATTCCGCTTTTATTTACATATATATGATAATATGTGACGCGTTTCGTCTTACTAAGACATTATCAAACTTTTTTTTGACATCTCATCAAAAATGAAGAAGAATATGAAAATCTGAGCATTTATGGGGCTGACGACTGTTATGGCAGGTTTAAGTGATCACTTTACACACGTGTAACATTCACCAATTCAACCCATTAATGATAACTACACTACTTAAATTCTTAGAAATTATTATCAAATCCAATTGTTATCCAATAATTATCCAAAATTAATGCCATGTGGGCGTGGCAAAATTATTGCAAATTAATTACCCAACAATTTTGTAATTTAAGTTTTGTTCTGATGTTACCGATGTCGGTAACGATGAAACCCGGTTACTGATCAATTAAAATACTATTACTACTACCATTTCCCCACAGGGGTAGGCAGAGAGGATGGAACGCCACACTCTTCTGTCCTGTCATACTCCTAGCTTCCTTCACATCCGTACATCTAGTCATACATGCACTCGTTTACGTAGACTTTTGACACCACCAGATTTGATCGTGCCAAATCATTTTCGGCCGTCTTCATTCTGTTCTTCCCCTCACATTCGCCGTATATATTTTCTTAGTTATTCTCTCGTTATTCATTCGCTCCACATGTCCATACCACCTTAAAGAACTCATGACAAGAAGATACTAAGGTCTTAAATTGTAATTAATGTGTACTAGAATTGCCAATTCTTATACGGCTGTGAAACATGGCACCTTACAAGGGCCCAGAGCAGCCGTGTACTGAGCTTTGAGAATAGGTGTCTGCGGAGAATTTTAGGCGTGCGTTGGTTTGACTTTGTGAGGAATGAAGAGATAAGGCAAGGGACGCAGCAAATCTTGGTCACAACTGTCGTCAAGAAAAAGCGATTCAGTTGGCTTGGCCATGTACTCCGCATGCCTCCCGAGAGCCGTAATCAAACTTGCCTCTTATACGAGGCATCAGGTTTGCGCCGCCCAGGACGACCACTGCTGACAATTCGTCAGCAGTTTTCGTCAGAATTTCTGACTTGGGAGAACGCAAAGAAGCTAGCAGGCGAGAGAAAAGCCTGGAGACAGTTTGTGGACTCTATATGCTCCACTTAGGGAGCGGATATGGTTTGATAAAAAAATTGCTAACAGATTTGTTCATATTTAACATTTTTAGCTCTTATCTTATAGACTTTCTGTTACAAGGTCAAATATTTACAGGATTCGGTAAATATTTCCACAGTCTAGGAACTAAAAAAGAAAAATATAATAAATTACCGTACGATGTGAATTAATATTAAAGACTAACAAGATACAAAGGAAAGATAAAAAATGTATTTATTCCTACGGGCAGTCCATCTTAGTTCGTTCATTTTGTTTTCACTTTCATTCTTCTTATCTGAACTCATTAGTTGTTCTTCCTGACTCGTTCCGCCCTCTGCTCATGGTATCCTGGTAGTCTGTCTAGAATTCACTGACACATATAGTCCGAACACAGCGCTGATAATAAATCTCGACTCCATACAGTGATGTAGGTAAGAAGAAGTTAGAAAATCAGGAGTAAAATTAATAGGTCCAACGGTTGTTGGCTGGTATAGGGTTAGCTTCCCTTAAAACGGTAATGGAGAGCGGCTGACGCTCAAATTTTTGAACGAATAGCGTGATTTGTTAGAACACTTACTGAAATTTGATTTTTAAGCCGAATGCTTGATGCTTAAATAAAATAAAAAAAAACTATGTTATTTATTGATTCGGCATTCACTTTGTGGAATGACATGTTTTTTTTTAAATTTATAACTTGAATATACCACTTCATGAGTTTTATTTAAATACACGACAAGTTTGGAAAAATTACAGATGTTTTCATCTTCTGGTAAAAATTAAAACTAATGAACAAAAAATATATTTAGGGGTATATATATATATATATATATATATATATATATATATATATATATATATATATATATATATATATATATATATATATATATATATATATATATATATATATATATATATATATATATATATATATATATATATATATATATATATATATATATATATATATATATATATATATATATATATATATATATATATATATATATATATATATATATATATATATATATATATATATATATATGTATATATATAGGTTAATAAATAAAGGGAAGAAGGGGGGAGTTAAGGAACAAGATTTTTTGTGAAAGGAAACTTTGATAATAATGGTGACGTATTTTGAAATAGTATATCATTAATTAACGTTTTATCTGAGTTTAAATTTTTATGTTTTTTAAAGCAATTATTTGATGTAAACAATTATTTGTTTTAATTTTTACCAGAAGACGAAAACATCTGTATGTTTTTGAACCTTGTCGTATTTACTCGTATATAAATAAAACTCATCAAGTGGTATATTCAAGTGTTTAATTGTTAAATTATAAAATGAGATGAAAAGAAGCTTTTTATTGAGCCGAAAATAATTTGAAAATAACTCCTGTAATTAGAGATAATCCAGATTTTGTGAACAAGTATTTGGACACACTCAAAATGTTGTAAATATCTTTAAACAACTCTTGTTTGAGCAATCTAGAATTTGTAAATAAAATTATTCTAATAAGTCGATTCAAACAATTAAGAAATCGATTTCATCAAATGTCCATTTAATAAGAATAAATGCCCGGTCGACATAATGTCCAGTCACTATATACAGGCATCCCTCCCTTGCTCGTTCAAATTTCGAGATTAGTGTAAGCAACTTTGGGGCATTACAACGCTTGTTTTTGTACCGAAATGAAAGGAAAAATGAGTAAATCATATAAAAACCCCTTAATTATTGTACTGACGTCAGGAAAATGCTACAAATTGAGTGTTACGCTATAGCCCTGTAAATCCAATATAAAACTCAACGTAATAATATCTCATTCGTATTGCACGGCCAAAAAAAGGCGCGCAAATATCGCGCCATATGAAATGTAAGCAAACATTGAGCCAAGTAGGGTGAAACATACCATGATTGGTCAATTTAGAAATTATGTAAAAAAATGAGTGTCAGAAATGAAGACTCTAAGGACTTGCATGTAACTCTTGCATGTCTTGCCAAAGTCTAGAATAAGGATCACCCAAGGTAACAGAAATATACGAGATCAAAGATGTCGTTAGGTGAGCAAGGCAACGAAGAAGACAGTGGTATGCGCATGTGAGGAGAATGAAACCATCCAGACTCCCCACCCCCACATCGAATTGATACCACCAAAGAGTTGGATTGACAGCTGGAAATCGACTTCGCAGGAGGCTAGATCCTTCTTAAAAACAGGCCACAAGGGTTACACCAAAAATAAGAAAAATAAAAATTTACTCAGCGACTATTCACGATCCTGCACTTTAGAGTTTCTTCTTCATTTTCTTATTTTAGCCCTTATTCGTGCCTAATGGTGCATAAAACACTGATTTGCAGAGAACTAGTGTTTTCTTGATAGTAAACATATAATGGAAAGGTGATCGGCCTTGCGCATCAGATACCAGTCCAGGGTGAAATTAATAAATTTAAAAGTAAAAAATCACATACATTTATTTTCCCCCTTTGTGAATTGAGCTCGGTACCTTCAGTAAGGCACCCAAATACTTTAACCACAACACTACGGAGGCAGACTAATATTGTTGATTGATTATTTATTTTATTTTGATTGATTGATTGTTTCTGAAATTATAGATTGAAAGAATTGTTAAAGAAATTAATTTATAATGAAAAAAGAAATGTTCAAATTTATCAAAAACAAAAAAAAAGTTTTTCTTCAAAGTGAAACAATTTTTAAAAAAATGTGGAGATTGTGACTGACGGAGTTGAAATAAAAATGCCATAATTGAGGTTAGCATAACTGATGGTGGGCAATTATTATATGCTTTCCCCTACGCTCTGGTTCTATGATTTATGGAAAAATCATTTTCCCCGCGGGTCGGAAAATTCACGAGGGGAGGGGAGTTCCCGCGGTATTTTCATAGCGGGAATGTTTCCGACATATGGCAACATCGACAGACATTTTTTCTGACGGATTCTCATAAGAGACAACACAAAATATGATATATTTCGTAAAAAAAAACGTTTTGTTTTTATTCCGCAGACAAACGAGAGACGTGAATTTATTAGTGCTCTGACTGAGAAGAGCGCTTTATTAATAGTTTTTCTTTAGCTATGCTTTTTGTAAAATTTTTGGGATCATTAAAGATAAATATTTGTTTCGTAAATTGATTCGTCAGTCATTACCATTCGTTTTTTATGAAACAGTATTTGGACACACTTAAAATTTTGTAAAAATAACTGGTCAAGTTATAAGCTGCATCAAATTGAAAATCATGTTTTCAGGCGTTTCCCAGTATGTAAAATAATCTGGGGTCCGGATTTTGCATACAACTAAGAAAAGGGTCTCTAATAAATAAACGCTTTCTTAATCTAACATATATGGCTATTGTGAACTCATATATAAAGCGTCATGAGATCGATGATATACAATATATAGGTGTTTAAAAAAAATTGTAGTTTGGTTCTCAATCGTAGGTAGAATGGTAAATGTTGTATGCGGAAGTGCAAGTGATCACTTAACCAGCCTTTGATAGGTCATAAGCCCTGTGAATCCCCAGATTTCCATATTCTTCTTCATTTTTGTTGAGATATTACAAAAATGTCGATGCACTCGACATTCGTTTAGAACACCGTGTTTTAAGATAAAATGTTTGAAAATGACGTGGAATGCCTCGAAACACGTGTCTCAATAGATTGAAATAAATTGTAGTATTTATCAAGTAAAATTTAAACACAACATTTTGAGTTCACTGGTCTGGGTTTTCTCCCCTTAGGAGTATTTTTACATTTCGGCATCTTATAAAAGATGAAGAATAATATGGAGGTGTAGTCAAGACTTACTACCCGTCATAAGCTGGAACATGAGAGTTCTAAAACACATTAAAAATAAAGGGTCTCTGCATAATAAACAATGCAAATAAGATTGCTTAATATTATTTATTCATTCGGCATTAACTTTGTGGAATGACATGATTATTTTAATTTAATTAAACACTTGAATAATCCACTGAATTGAGTTTTATTTTTATTTACGAATAGTTTCGAAAACGACAATTGTTTTCATCTTCTGGTACAAATGCAAACTACCAATTAACTATCAATTAGTTTTAATTTACTACTTCATATAAAATTGTCCGTTTATGAGTTTGTTTTCCAACTGAGTCTCCGATTGTCCATTTCCCCTGATGATTTCCTGTGAAGAGGAGTATAATTTACACCGTATAAGTAAAACGCGACACGACCAAAATCTTTATTTAAACTTGACTTGTTTAATTTACTTTATTAAAATTAAACACTTGAATAATCCAGTTTCGAAAAAGACAGTTGTTTTCATCTTCTGGTACAATTTAAAACTAACGAATAAAAATATATTTAGGTGTATATATAGGTTTATAAATAAAGGTAGGGGGGTAAGGAACAACATTTTTTTGTAAAAGCTAACATTGATAATAATGGTGACGTATTTTGAAACAGTATATTATTAATTATTGTTTTATCTGTATTTAAATTTTTATGTATTTCTAACTTTTCTAAATTATTCGTGACTTGACCTTTATTTGTAACAGAGTGTAATAATTTAAGCGTATGAGAGTCAAATGAGTGGTTAGTTTCCATGATATGATTTGCAAATTCCGAAAAATAATTACTTGTTAGTCCACGACGATGTTCTCTAATTATAATTCTTAGACTTCTCGCAGTTTGGCCGATACATTTATTAACCTTTATATACACCTAAATATATTTTTATTCGTTAGTTTTAATTTGTACCAGAAGATGAAAACAATTGTCGTTTTCGAAACTAGTCGTAAATAAAAATAAAACTAAATTCAGTGGATTATTCAAGTGATTAATTTAATTAAAATAAGCTTGCTTAAATAAACCATAGATGCTGTTTCGAGCTCACACATGAAGCGACAATGATATATGTATGTATGTGAGTTCTAAAAAAAAATTGAAGTGTGGTTGTCAATTACGGGAAGAATAGTGATTTTTACAAAGTGGCCACTTAAATCAGCTTATGGCGCGTTAAACTTTTAAAATATCCAGACTTCCACATTCTTTATCTGCGTTGAAATCTTAAAATGGAGCTTTCAGAATTTAGCACGCGTAATAAATTCCTTAAAATTTCCTTTGCGACTCGAAGACGCCGAACGAACAAAAAAATAGATTATTGAACTGCGTCTTACAAACTGAATTATTGCCGAAGTGCTCAAGCATTACTTTGACGATGAAACTTCAAGAAGTGATACATACCGTTTCAATTAACTCGCAGTAATGAAATACCAAGTACACTTTCCTTGTCTCCATTTTTTCGGTTTTCTTTGTGCCAAACCCCCCAGCCCCGGAAAGCGGCCATTTTCTTTTATTTTATTTGAAAGAAGAACCCGTCCCCCACTTTTGAAGTAGGGGATGAATTCTCCTTTCAATGTGTGGGTGGGTTTTAGCTCAACTTCGGAGATATTTGTAGCCATTTTTGTCTCCCGGAACGCGGCGAGCAATTCGCGCTTATTTACATATCTTTGAAAATAAAGTAAAAATAAGAAAACGGGAAATATGTCGGCCATCCCTGGATGTTTACGTTGCTCCCAAAGATCAAATGTGCGATCTTTTTAAAAGAAAATCTCTCATTTTAGCATGTGAATGTGAATTAGTATAATAAAAATCCTGACGATATTAATGGATCCTGTACCTGAGAGCTAGCGAGAAGGAATGAAGTCGAATAAGTCAAGGTATTTACAGGGCTCTGTGTCCACATTTCTGGTGTAATGAACAGCACACTCGGCTACCGTTCTGGATGTCCAGGGTTCGATTCCCAGGGTGGGGGGGGGGTCAAATAAATATAAGTGGTATTTTCACTCTAATATTTATTCAATATTACCCAGGACCGGTACCTAAAGCAGAAGGTTTGCAGGTTAATGTAGCAATTACCCTAATCGATGAACGAAAATTTCTGCTAGTTATATGTGCCGATGTTTAAAACGATGCTGAAGACATTTAAACACGGGTCACAATTGATTTTAGGAAAACCTTATTTTCAAGTTTTTTAAAAAAAAAAGTAAATTAAAACAGTAACTAATTATTCATATTTACCTGATATATTATACATACATGACTAGCTAGAATTAATTAAAGTATGTAAAATATGCCTTCATATGCTCGCAGATATTTATTTTGAAATATTATATATAAATTAAACGATACTTTGAATTTCGAGGCTTTGTAAAAATAAATACGTTTTACTGTGTAAAACGCCGAGGGGTAAATACAAAACATACCACGTTTTTAGGATAAATATGCAAAATAAAGAAAACATAAATCGATCCTTGAATTTTTCCATCATATTGAAAATTTGGTATATACTGGCACTTCAACATTTAAGGAACACCCCACATCACTTTTAAGGGTGGAATATTTAAATTGAAACGAACAGAGAGATGATTATCGAAAAAGAGTTTTAAAAAAACAATGTAAAAAATAAATAATTTCAAAACTAACTAACTAACCATCATGCCGCTTCCCCGCAGGGGTAGGCAGAGAGAATAGAGCGCCACACCACTCTGTCCTTGCAAACATTCTTCGCCTCTTCCACGTTCATGCATCTCCTCATACGTACCCGCCTATTGTTACGACTCCTAACCTGACCACTTTCAAGTATTTGGCATACCTGATCGTGCCATGTTTTTCTCAGTCTTCCTCTGCTTCTTTTCCTGCTAACATTCGCCTCATAAATTTGTTTTACCGTTCTTTCCTCACTCATTCGTTCTACATGTCCAAACCATCTCAACACACCTTTCTTAATTTTATCGATAATGCTTATCTCAGCTTTGCATTCCTTCCTTATTTCACTATTCGTACATCTATCATACATCGTTTTGTCGCACATTCTTCTGAGAGGTCGCATGTCGACTGCATTCAGTCTACTTTCATCCTTCTTTTGCCAACTCCATGTTTCACATCCATACATTAGAGTTGGAACCAGGACTCCGTTGTGCACTGCCAGTTTAGCTTCCGCTGATAGGTTTTTATTTGCTATAACTGATTTCAGTGCACCATTCACTTTGTTCCCAGCAGTTTAATTTCAAATATTTTATATCACAAAATATGCATGAAACAGCTGATAAATAATATACATAGATTATAACTGCTCCTTCTTTTTCTACAGGGCTGGAATTACTTTAAATGAGGAAATTATAAACATTATAAAAGGTAAATAATAACATTTAATGAGGTAAACATTTGCATTTATTAACAAAATTTTGGGTATATCCAAATACTTCACAAATTACAAGTCGCATAAAAAAAAGAAAATCATGTTTACAGTAGATTTTCAGTATGTAAAAATAATCCGGGGCTTGGATTTTGCAAACGTTCAAATGAAACGGTCTCTGCTAAATAAAAGCTTTCTCAATCCAACACAGATGGCTGATGCGAACTCATTTGTAATGTGTCATGAGATTGATAATATATCTAACCAACCGATGATAGGTCATAAGCTCTATAAATACCCAGACTTCCATATTCTTCATCTTTGTTAAGATGGAAAAATAGGTACTTGATAAAATATGCGAAAAACCACATTCATAGTTTTATTTTGAAAAAGTGTAATAAGGATTGAAATATTTATAAAATGATTAGATATTTCATTTAAATAATGATATTTTTATTGATTGATTCCGAAGTCACTTTTTGTAAATTTCAATAAATTTTTTATACCAGTTTTACTTGGAAAATACCACTTTTTCTTAGTAACCATTGTGACACGTGTTTTATGTAACAATGGATACACTTAGATGGATTAAGAAAAACTGGTATTTACCAAGTAACACTTAATTATTCATTAGGTAATTACTATTTTTTCATTTATTGATTCGGCAGTAACTTTGTGGTAAAATTTATCCATTTTTAATTATTTTTTTACTTAGTAAATACCACTATTTCTTAAAATCGACTGTAACACGTGTTTCGATGTATTCCGCATCATTTTTAAACGTCGTATACTATTTTCCTTTAAAGGAATCATGAAATTTTATTTCAGCATAAATTTAATTGATGACCAAGTGTGAAAATTCTTTTTCACACATCAGAGAGCTTTGCGATTTGAAATATATTAATACATGAAAAAGCGGAAAATATCATTCAAAATATGATATACTTTCATGAATGTCGAAGTTTAATTATTCAATTATGTCAAAATGATTGATTAGTTATTATTGTCGGTGCTTAATTCCACAAGAATATTGCTACCTTTATTTAAATCGATACCTTTATCCTGGCGGGTAGGAAGCTCACAAAACGAAATAAATTTTCATATTATTTTTTGACATCTCATCAAAGATGAAGAAGAATATGGAAGTCTGGGCATTTACGGGGCTGACGACCGCCATAGGCTGGTTTAAGTGATCACTTTACACACGTGTAACATTCACCAATTCTACCCATTATTGCCTACCCAGTTTAGCCTCCGAACAGTCTGATGATGTCGGTAACGACGAAACCCAGTCATTGGTCAAATAAAATATTATTTTTGACATCTCCACATAGATGAATAAGAATATGGATGTATGGGCATTTAAGTGATCACTTTACACACGTGTAACATTCACCGATCCTACCCATGATTGACAATCACACTACTCAAATTATTGAAAGTTCTATTTATCTATGATTACAATTTGAAACATAGTGCCTGAATCATTAGAATTTTACTTTAGACATCTATTGGTGAGATGAAAGAGCTTTTTATTGAGCAAAAACTCTCTAATTAGTATATGAGGTCCGAATCCTGCATTATAATCACACACATGAGAAACGCCAGAAAATATCCTTTTCATTTTTATTATTTAAGCTTATAATTTGAGCAGATAATTTATTTACAACATTCTGAGTGTGTCCATATACTTGTTCAAAATCTGGATTATCTCCAATTATAGGGTGTTTTTTATTTTATAAGTGGAAAAACCTTTATAGCTATTTTTACACTTTATAAAATGCAGTCCCACCAAGAAATATCAGTACAAATCTTAAATCTAATAAAAAAGTGGTAAAATTTTAATTAAAAATTATAAAGTTAATTAAAACAACTATTTTACCATTAAGTATAACCATGAATTTGATTTAAGCACACATTTTGTTCGGAAATTGAGATAGGCTAATTTTTTTTTACCAGAAATGTATTTTTAATTCTTTGGGGTAGGTTTAAAATTGTTTTCTGCAGCATCAGTCTTCTTAATTTGATATTCACAAAAAACAAGAAAGGTCCGCTGATAGATTAGGGATTAAGGAATGAGAGTAGCCGAACCTAAGCCTCGAAAGCTGTGGAAAACTTGAAAAAAAAGAAAATTCAGATCGTTAGTACCAGATGATATTTAAATATCTTTTAGAATTTAAAATTGAACGTCTATTTTTTGTAACCAACGTCACGTCCCTTCCGCAGCGGTACGCAGAGACAATAGAATGCCACATGACTGATTTGCAAACGTTTTTCGTCTCTTCCACATGCATGCATCTCCTCATACGTCTTCTTCTTCTTTTTCTTTATGAGCCCTCTGACCTCCACTGCTAGATATAGGAATTTTCCTCTTCTTTCCATTTACTCCGGTTGGTTGCTGCTTGCAGACAGTTTTTACCCCTTACAGCGACGATATCGTCAATATTTATATTTCTTTTGCGGTTGTATATGAGGGGTCTTCCGACTCCTCATACACAACCGCCGATAATTAAGAAGTTTTCTTCTCAATTTTAGCAAATAAGTAAAAATAAGGGAAGAGTATCATTTAGAATAGTGGAAAACGTTCATATTTTAATATTTTGACATCTCACACAGATGAAAATAAATATGGAAGTCTGGGTAGGAACAAGGCTAACGACCTTTCGTAGGCTTGTTTAAGTGATTATACCCGTGTTAAATTCACCGTCTTCATTGTTCATTGTCCATTAGTTGTCCAAATATTTGTTATCTCCTATAAAATCTGGATTATCTCACATAGAAATACAAGAGTTTCTGCTTGATAAAAAAGTTTCTTCGTCTCACCAATAGATGTCACTAATTCTAGTGATTCTTTTACAATGTTTACAATGTAAAGTGATCACTTAAACTAGCCAATGACGGTCGTTGGCGCCGTTAATGTCCAGACTTCCATATTCTTTTTCATCTTTGTTGAGATAATATGATAAATAACTCTTATTTTTGGAGATAATCCAGATTTGTGAACAAATATTTGGACACACTCAAAATGTTGTAACTTGTTATTTGTTTAGTTCGTTAAAAATAATCATTAAAATGGGTTTTAAATACGAATTCCTTTTTTTGTAAATTAAAAGTATTATTATAGCCAAGTATGGTATGCCAAATACTTGAAAGTGGTCAGGTTAGGAGTCGTAACAATCGGCGGGTATGTATAAGGAGATGCATGAACGTGGAAGAGGCGAAGAATGTTTGCAAGGACAGAGTGGTGTGGCGCTCTATTCTCTCTGCCTACCCCTGCGTGATGGTTAGTTAGTTAGTTAGTTTTAAAAGTATTATTAAGTTAACTTTATGGTAATATAACACTCTTTTAATAGGTACTACACAAAGCTAACGATGAATGATACGGAGAGTGTAACCCATTTCATTAAAACTAGTCGTATTAAAAAAAAAGTAAGAAGTCCCAGGTTCGATTTCCAGGAAAGACAAAATAAAAATTAGTGATTTTTATCTTTATTACATGTTAAATGTGACTGTGGACTGGTATCTAAAATGCAGGACTTATCACCTTTCTTTCGTTTATTTAACGATCAGGATAACACTGGCGCTGTACAATTCAGTGCCCATCCAATTAGCACCATCGGATGCTGATGAGGTTTAGAAAAAAGAGGAGAACAATAATTATTTCAGCATAGTCAACATGTTTTATTATGATTTTAAATACACCCGATAGATTTAAAGAAACCGTGGAAAATACTAGTGTAAAAGACTAGTAGAGTGGGTTCGAATCCCGAAACTCTGACTCAAGAGTCCGCAACACTAACCACTTAACTGCAAAACCTTTATTGTAATGACGAATGAAGTACAAATTAAAAACATGGTTAATTTAAATAAACAATCATGTTACCCTTTAAATTTCAATTTTCTAATGTACTTAATTAAAAAGTTATGCATATTTACCCATTTTCAAAACCACAGCCACCCCTATAATCCAAAACCGTAGAAGTAATGGTTTCATGTTGAAAAAAAAACACTATTTAAAGTTCTTCTTTATAATTTAAAGCACATCGTCAACTCTTCGCTATTCAAAGTATTTTTTCAATCTAGTCCGAAAATAATATTTTATACAAAAGAAAACACCATTACACATTTAATATTGAAATTCATGCATTCCACTTTTATCAACAAAAAAAACTTGATATTTTTACAAAACACTTTTAAACCATAACAATTTTTTACAAAAAAAAAGGGTTTTCGTATTTTTAATCACGATTTTTTTCTCACTTTTCAACACAAAAGAAACGACAATTTTTCAAATGTTGATTTTGTCAATTCTCGCAAGAGGGCGTACCCGACGATGTAGAAAAGCCCTCTTCGTTTACGCGTCCGCTCACCCCTACAAGCGCTGAGCGACTGATTCTCCAAAGCAATACGCACGGGACACAAGCGGAGCTTTTCGTTCCGAAGCTCCCACTACTCGGAAAACGCGAGGGTAAAATTAACGATCGAGTAAAAAAGTGCGGATCAAAAACACCTCGAATGAATTCGGTGACTGATTTGGTCGTATTTTCTTACTCTGGGGCGCGTTTGTATCGGGGATAACAGATTGGCGAATTTCGTGTAAAGCGTATGAAATTATGGTACGACCAAAATGTTTTCTTTTTTGGTGGTTTATGGTAATCTGGTTGATGGAGCATCCCTTTATAATTCTAAACATCCATCATTCCATTTTAAATTCCAAATAAGAGATTAACTGCATTAAATAACAATATCTTTCTAACAATCGCTGGAGAATTTTTCTTTACGATCTCATCAGTTTCCCGATAAGGCATTTACATTTTTATGCGTTTCGAATATAGATTGATCCAATGAATAAATAAAAATATGGAAACTTTATAAAATAAAACAACTTTTTTTTAACCACTTTTTATTGGTTCACTTTATCCAAATGGTTTCGACAAGAACCTTGTCATCATAATGGTTTATGTACTAAATTCTAAAACATTGAAATACTCATAAACATTTTTATCACCATTTTTAACATAACATATCATTTTATTTAGTTTTATTTTATAAAGTTTATAAAATGTGCTACAAAGTATCTGCGAAAAACAATAAAAAAATATATAGAAGTTTTTAACATTAACAGTAACGTTTTTAACGAAGTTCATGTACATATAGTACTTAAGTGAATAATAGGAGGTACAAATATTTACAATTGAGTTTACATTTTGGCCTGAAGATGGAAAATTAGCTTCCGAAACTAGTTGTCCTAAATAAACTCAAGTGGTAATAAAACAAGTGTTTTCTTTAATAATTTCAACATGTCATACCACAAAGTAAATGCGGAAACAATAAATAAGATATTTACAACATTTTGAGTGCGTCCAAATACTTGTCTCCAATAAGAAGTTGTTTTTCATCCTCATCCTACCATACATGCCTGAAATAAATACGAGTGATTTTCACTATCAAAATAATTTAATATCACCCTGGACTGGTACAAGAATCGCAGCGCTGATCACCTTGCACTCATGATCATAACGTGATGTGTCACTACAGTGAAGTGCCCTATGCGCAATTGGGTGCGGATTAGGTTAGAAAATTTTTATGCAAATCCTCAAACGGTCGTATTTGGTTAGTGTGATATTAATGTAATTTTTTCTTTATATATACTTTTTACAGTAATTGAAATATATTTTACCTCTTTCTAAACTATGTAAGTTTTATCGCTTCAAATGGTTCGTTATTCTGATGTACCAGTTATGACTTTTTCAACCGTGCATATATATGTATGTATGTATGTATATATATATATATATATATATATATATATATATATATATATATATATATATATATATATGTTTATTTATATAAATAAATATATATACATTTATATATATATATATTTTTTATATATATATAAATATATAAATATATATATATATATATATATATATATATATATATATATATATATATATATATATATATATATATATATATATATATATATATATATATATATATATATATATATATATATATATATATATATATATATATATATATATGTATATATATATATATATATAAATATATATATATATATATATATATATATATATATATATATATATATATATATATATATATATATATATATATATATATATATATATATATATATTTATATATATATATATATATATATATATATATATATATATGTACATATATAAATGTATATATTTGATCATTTATTTCCATTTTCAAAAACAAGTCACTTAAGCTAATCGGAAAAGAGTATTAACTAAATTGAAATATTTGTGTTTGCCAACCATAATTATGCTTTTTTGTAAATTGTAAAAGGTTCAAAGAGAAATAATTGGTTTTTCAATACCCTCTTTAACCGTCAATTATTTTCAAAATAATTTTTTGCTTTGAAGGACTGCCTAAAAGGTATAAAAACGCCATTCTAAAATATTTAAAATTAAAATCCTGTTTGTGATCGGCGATTTATTAAAGGACTTGAATACAAACAAAGGACGAAAAAGTGTAAATAAATCGTAGTACGTACAAAATGATTTTTATTTATATCTGAACTAAGATGGAGAAGAAAATTGATGTCTGGGTTTATTATTTGTTTTTAATTTAATTTTTGTTTAATAAATACATCTTAAGTAAAACTTAAATAAAAAATGGATAGATTTTACCACAAATTGACTGCCAAATAATGAAATTACATCATAAATATAAATATTTATAGGGCTTTCAACCTGTCATGGGCAGGTTTAAGTGATTATTTCATTTCGTACACGTGTAATCTATGTATATCTTTGATCGACTGTCGCACTATTGAAATAGTTCAAATGTTCTACTTATCACGATCGTGATCACGTCGGGGTCACCAATTTAGTGACCCGATGTGTGTTTTGGTGACGGAATGCCAGAGTAGGATATTTAAAAGAAATGCTTACTTACAGTTTGTTTATTGATATAAAATTCTTACTCGATTTGATAACGATTTGATATTAACTTATTATAATTTATCTAATTGATTATTGAACTTTGAATGAAATATGAAGCTAAAATATACGTTCTTTAACAATCAAGCGATGGCAGGCGATTCTCGCCCCCGCGCTCCGGTTGGCTGCTTTTGTTGAATTCGCTCAGTGTTGTCAACCTGACAGTAGCAGTATAATTCAGTGTTGTCAACCTGACAACACCAAATGGCGTGGCCACGTTAATTAACATCTCAAAAAATATGTATAATGGGATATGTGTTTTGATGCATTCAACATCATTATAAAATACTTTACTTTGTTCAAAATGTAATTCTAAATGCCTAAAGAGCCGTCATACATATAGTAAAAAAATGTTTAAAAAAATTCTATGAAATACATTATTAAATGAAAAACAATAAAAAAAAAAATTAGATTCATACCAATAATAATAAAAATAAAACCCTTATCCGCACCCGAATGGTGCATAGGGCACTGTGTCATATAAACGCAGTGTTATCTTGATCGTTTTTACACATGAAGGAAAGGTGATCAGCCCTCCGCTTCAGGTACCAGTCCATGGTAATATTGAATAAATATTACAGTGAAAAAATCACTTATATTTATTTTACCCCCCTTGGGAATCGAACCCGGGACCTCCAGAACGGTAGCCAAGCGTGCTGACCATTACACTACGGAGGCGGACGAAAGGCCTATGTATAAATCTAATTACTTTATGAATTTTTAAAATATGTATTTTTATTACTAAACTTCCACTCGTTTACTAGTGACGTAAGCTCTTAAAAATAAAAATAAAAAGTAATTACAATAAATAAAGGATATAAGAGAAGTAGAAAAAAAATAGCAGTAATAAAAATTTAAAAGTATTCGGTCCACGTTAATTTAATCAAATTAAATCTTTACAGTAAAAATTATTGTTACCTTAAATGTAACTGTGAGAATTATATACACACACACACATAAATACCCATTCATATACAAACAAACATATGTACAAACATAATGAATCGAGATTTCAATGTATTGCTGATGCACTTAGATCGTGGTCTTGAGTTACATGCAAGCATAGTGTTCATTAATACATATTACAAGTTCATATGATACACATATGATGTGCATGCATCTATCACGTTACGTCTCTCGCGGTGACCCAATTCGTGTCTAGTAATCAATTTTGGTACTTACACGATAGCTGAACGGGCTTATTATCACAAAATATAGGTGGCATTAGTTTTACCATTAGTTTAAATTTTATGAGAAAGATACTTTCAAGTCATGAAAAAAATTAAACTTAATATAATAAAAAAAAAATATAAAAAAACCCTTGTCCGCACCCCAATGATGCATAGGACACTGCGTCATATAAACGCAGTGTTATCTTGATCGTTTACACATGAAGGAAAGGTGATCAGCCCTCCGCTTCAGGTACCAGTCCAGGGTAATAATATTGAATAAATATTACAGCAAAAAAAAACACTTATATTTATTTTACCCCCCTTGGGAATCGAACCCGGGACCTCCAGAACGGTAGCGTGCGTGCTGACCATTACACTACAGAGGCGGACGTTTATAATATTAAGTTTCCTGTCTCGAAATTTAGTATAAAACAGCAATTTTCGATTGAATAGTAGAAGTATGTAGATTTAAAAAATATATATATATATATATATATATATATATATATATATATATATATATATATATATATATATATATATATATATATATATATATTATACTTTTCGACCATGTCATATTTGTCTGTAAAATTAATTTTCGAAATTAATCGAAAATATAAATAATTTTCGAATTAATCGTAAACCAAGATTCAGCTCCTTTTATTGATGTGGTTAATTGTGGATCATCAACACGTTTTTTGAGGACTATTAAATATACTGGCTTATTGTTTTGTCGTGCTTATCCCCGGAAACTTAAAACAATTTCCATTACGATTTAAAGCATTCACAAATTTACAACATTTTGAGTGTGTCCAAATACTTGTTCACAAATCTGGATTAGCTCCAATTATAGGATTTTTCATTTTTTTTGGCATCTCATCAAAGATGAAGAAGAATATGGAAGTCTGGGCATTTTTGGCATTTGGTCGTCAGCCCCGTAAATGCCCAATCTTCCATATTCTTATATATCTTTGATGAGATGTAAAAAAATAATATTCACAAAATGCTTCATCAGACTTAACTTAATATGCAAAGGCGAAAATAATATATATTCCCTCGTATCCAAAGCTTCGTTAATTACGTTTTGTTTTCCTAGAATCATGACATCTCTTGATGGCCAAGTTCTGTTAATGCAGGATTTATTATTCAGGTTGATTCAGGTATGATTCCAGGTATTTATTTCCATAATTAGATTCTAATTTTGATTGGGAATATATTTATATATTTATATTTTTTCATATTTGGCTTGTATCAGAATAAAATTAACTTACTTGTATCTCAAGAACTAGAGCTGATAGAAAAAATCTGGTGGCAGTTTTGAAATCAACATATAAAAGTATGTTGATTAAAAAATAAATTAATCAGTTCAATTTTTTTTTTCATTTTGTTGGCCAGTGTTATAAATAATAAATATTAAATAATATGTAATGAATGATAAATAATAAAAATAATAAAAAAACAATAAAAAATAAAAAATAAATAATAAAAAGTTAATTAAAAATAGTAAATAATAAATAATAAATAATGTTTGATAAATAAAAAAATAATACAACATTTTGAGTGTGTCCAAATACTTGTTCACATGTGTGTGATTATAATCCAGGATTCGGATCTCACATACTAATAAAAGAGTTTCTGCTTAAAAAAAGGCTTCTTTACATCTCACCAATAGATGTCTCTAGTGAAGTTCTAGTGATTCATGAACAAGGTTTCTAAATTGGTTTATATATATAGAACTTCCGAGAATTTGAGTAGTGTGGTTGTCAATAATGGGTAGAATTGGTGAATGTTACACGTGTGTAAAGTGATCACTTAAACCAGCCTATGAGGGTCGTCAGCCCCGTAAATGCCCAGACTTCCATATTCTTCTTCATCTTTGATGAGATGTCAAAAAAATAAAAATAAAATAATAAATCAAAAATAATAAATATTAAATATGAAATAACGTCCTTCAACGTCCCAAGGACATAATTTAAAAAATTAGGCTAAGCTTCACATTAATTATTTAAAAATGATGCGTCATGCATCAATACACGTGTCACAACAATTTTTTAAGAAACAGTGGTATTTTCCAAGTAAAACTTAAATAAAAAATTTAATTAAAATTAAAATTATAATTTATTAAAATTAAAATTATAATTTGATCGTTTGATACAACGAAAAAAAACGAACAATTATGAGAATATATCATATTTAATATTTTAATTAAAGATAAATTCGTCTGCCTCCGTAGTGCAATGGTCGGCTCGCTTGGCTCGGTAGCCAGGTACTGGAGGCCCCGGGTTCGATTCCAATCGAAGAGGGGATGGGTTAAAGAAATATAAGTGTTATTTTCACTCTAATATTTATTCAATATTATCCTGGACTAATACCTGAAGCGGAGGGCTGATCACCTTTCCTTCGTGTGCTATCGATCAACATAACACTGCGTTTTTATAATGCAGTGCCCTATGCACCATCATATGTGTATAAGGGTACGAAAAAAAAGATGGCACTGCACTTCATCATTGAATCGGATATATAAAAAAATCGGTAAAATTAATTGGTTTAACCCTTCGCAATTCGAAAGTAGGTTGCTGTATCCGTGCTCGGGGTCCAATCGCCCTCATGTAGGTTTGATAGGGTAAACGTTTCTTGCTACGTTGGCTAAACTGAAAGCGCCCAAAACCCAAAACCGATAAGCAATATATTACACAAAGACCTCCCTTATTCATAGATATGTAGTAGATAATTGAGTATTATAGGGGCTTCATCGTATCTTGATTAATTTCATATTTTCGTTGATAAAAAAAACCCTGAAAATATGGGCAAAGAATAATGAAAACCTGAAACGGAAACATCACAAATTATTTGTACAATACTCGTGTAATTAATTATATGTTACTTTTTTATTTTTTTTATAAAAATGATAGTGATATTAGTTTATAACCACTCACCCAATTTTTTTTTGTGTTTCGAGACGTGCCCGTCTCTTAGTCAGGACAATCACTACAACAGCATGCAAAAAATACTACACGTCACCACTATAGGACTATTCACACACTTACAACTACCCGAAATTTTGATCACATGCGATTTTGGTAGACCCGAGGTCGATTACTAACATTTTTGTAAAATAATATAATGTAAAAATGACTAACCACGTAGTAAATGCTTTAGATTTTAAAAATATAAAGATTTTTTTACTTGTTATATGTTTATCATAAGTCATACAATCACGGATGACATGGCCGAATGATATAATTTGTTTCAAATTGTTGCACCTCCGCTTTTTGAAGGTTAAGTTTGATATGATTATTTTTTATGTTTTTTATCTTGTGGTTCTTTGTATGTTTATATTTGATGATTTGTGTGTTGTTTTATTGAAATATGCTTTCTTGTAATTTGTGTAAGTAATTTTAAAATGGTTATGAATTGTTTCAGCATATTTTAATATGTTTATATTCGAGACACCGGGAGCGGATTAGGGAAGACAATTTGTGAATGTTATTTTTTTACATCTCATCAAAGATGAAGAAGAATATGGAAGTCTGGGCATTTACGGGGCTGACGACCAAATGCCAAAGATTAGGGAAGAATATTTGTATATATATATATATATATATATATATATATATATATATATATATATATATATATATATATATATATATATATATATATATATATATATATATATATATATATATATATATATATATATATATATATATATATATATATATATATATATATATATATATATATATATATATATATATATATATATATATATATATATATATATATATATATATATATATATATATATATATATATATATATATATATATATATATATGAATATGAATTTTCTATTTGTTGCATATAAGGGTCAGAGACATTGGATACAAGGTATCTGCTTACAAAGGAAAAATATAAATAAATAAGTGATTTTTTATTTATACAATTTCAATATTTTATCAATGGTTCAGTACAAAAGCCACAAAAGCACAATTGAAATAAATATCTTTAGAGAATTTAATAACGGAACTCCATTGTCGTAGTAAGTTTTCCTTTGTGCAGATTCCAATCAGGGGATATTATGTAACTGTAGGGAAGGGGAGCAGAAAACACACTCCCGACCCGTTCGTCTGCTGTATTACTACTTCATATAAAATTGTCCGTTTATGAGTTTGTTTTCCAACTGAGTCTCCGATTGTCCATTTCCCCTGATGATTTCCTGTGAAGAGGAGTATAATTTACACCGTATAAGTAAAACGCGACACGACCAAAATCTTTATTTAAACTTGACTTGTTTAATTTATCGAGTTTTATTTTTATTTACGACCAGTTTCAAAAACGACAGTTGTTTTCATCTTCTGGTACAAATTAAAACTAACGAATAAAAATATACTTAGGTGTATATATAGGTTAATAAATATATGGAGGGGGGTTTAGGAACAACATTTTTTGTAAAAGGAAACATTGATAATAATGGTGACGTATTTTGAAACAGTATATTATTAATTATTGTTTAATTTACAATATTTTGGCTGGCTCCAAGTCTTTAATCACAAATCTGGGAATATTTTAAATTTAGGTATCACAAATCTGGGTTTCTAAGCTCAGTTGTTTCTACATGTTGGCATATCTACATAGATAAAGGAGAAAATGAAATTTCATTAATTGATTCGGCAGTTACTTAGTGGTAAAATCTATCGTATTACTAAGTAAATACGACCTTTTCTTAAAATCTACTGTGACATGTGTTTTGATGCATACCGCATCATTTTGTTTGTTGTGCATACGGTATTTGAAAATGATGCGGAATGCATCGAAACACGTGTCACAGTAGATTTTAAAAAACAGTGGTATTTGCTAAGTAATACATTTATTTTATTCATTGTTTCGGCATTAACTTTGTGGTAAGACATGTTACAATGATTAAAGAAAACACTTGTTTTATACCACTTGAGTTACCACTCAAACTATAAAACAAGTGTTTTCTTTAATCAAAGTAATACATTAATTTAAAAAAAAGAGAAAATGGAAGTCTGGTATTTATAGGGCTTATAATCTGTCAAACGCTGGTTTAGGTTATCACTTTATACACGTGTAACACTCACCATTCTTTTCATTATTGAAAACCACACTTTTATTTTTTTTGGAACTCACATGTTTGTTATATGAAATAATTCATGCATCGCTTGATCTACGAGTTTGCACCAGTATCTATGGTAGATTTGAGTAAGATTCATATAAAGGAGAGACAATTTTTGATTGAATGCATGATCATCACCGAATCATTAAACATACTGGGAGACGACTGAAAATAGGATTTTAAAATTTTATGAAGCTTATAATTTGACCAGTTATTTCCCTGACAATACTTTAGGTGCGTCTTTATCTATATTCACAATAAATAATATAACATTACATCAATTTGATGCCGTGGTATCACAAAAATTGTATGTAAATTAAGTTGGGTAAAACAAATAAAAAAGACTGATAAATCGATAAATAAAAAAAAAATTATTAAAAGATTATCAATATTATTGAATCAAAACACTTGATGACGTGTCGAATCTTCACGGATATGTTTCCGGTTGTTTTCGGGCTTTCCTCTTTAATTCCGATATTCCATTTTCCCTCCGGACTCTCCCCATTGTCATACAAAGTCGGCGATGGAGGATGTCATTTAGCCGGTGTAAGTGTCCTCTTTATTCGTTCCGATTGGCGGCTCGGTGACAAGTAGAACGTCACCATCTCACCTACTCCGCATTTCCTTTTATAGCCCTGCCGATTCCCTATAAGGGCCGTTTATTAGCTCTTTTATCGCCAGTATTGAGTAGCGAGAGAAGGTGCCGGATATAAAAGCGTCATAAATATTTCACGATATCATCTCGCTAGAGATGTGGATTGAATAATCATAGTCTTTTTATAAATTAACGGGATGACTTCATTTGATTGGCATGCACACTGAGAAGTTAACTAACCGTCATGCCGCAAACCCACAGGGATAGAAAAGAACGCCACACCACTTTGTCTTTGCAAAAAATATTTACCTCATCCTTATTCATTTCTACGTATTTTATTTATTGTTTCGGCATTTACTTTGTGGTAAGACATGATGAAATTATAAAAGAAAACACTTGTATTTTAACAACTTGAGTTTATTTTATGACGACTAGTTTCGGAAGCTAACTTCCATCTTCAGGTTTACAGTTAGACCTATGCTTTTTTAATTTCATTTCTACGTATATACTCGACGAGTCGCGTTGCAGGAGCCTGGATGAGGACCTATCCCATATCCGATCCGTGTTAGTTCATAAGCAACTCTCACGAGATGTGGTATCATACATGATAAAAATTGTGAAACACATTGGTACCATAAACCAAGCTAGGACACAAAACGCCGAACACCCTTTTAGTGGAACGGAAGGTCTGCTGATGACAGTCAACAGTCCGGTTTCTCCTGAAGAGTTTTACGTGGTTTCCTCCCAGCAATGATCAAATTCTGAGATGTTACTGATTGGCTCACACTTGATAATAGTCTTTAAGACTTTATTACCGATATTCTGAGAATATTTTAAAAATATATATTAAACAAAAACATTATTTTTGTAGATCCCATATAATTAAGCTATATACCAAGGGTGGCCATCACGCGGCCCGCAAGGGTGTTTACATGTGGCCCGCAGAGCATTTCATACCTTCTTTCTTTAAGTGTACCATACATAAAACCACCAAAACAGCATTCCATCGTACTTTGTTCGTATCAATCCCATCATGACAGTTTCTTCTTAGGTATATTCGTGTTGAAAGAACAATCACAACATTTTGCGAACGACTTTTAAATACACATTGATAAGAATACAAGCTGCTATAACTGAGTGCTAGAACAACTCAAAGTCAAAATACTACGTAAAAGCTAATTATACAGTAGCCATGATACTAGTCGAATGAAGCATATAAAATCTCAAATGAGAACAAAAAACACTGATGAGCATTTGGAAAACTGTTTGCATGTAACAACAACATCAATCGTTAACGTATAAACATTGATGCACTTAATTCTGACAAAGAAAATCAGACGTCTCACAAATGTTTTTTTTTTTTTAATTTTGAATTAAAAAATTTTGTGTTGCCTAGCTGTTATCTCATAAATATGCTTGATTCACATTTTTGTCATATCTTCTTTAAAAAAAAAAACAATATTAATATATTATGTCTGCTATAGACAATACTGCGTAAAAAAAAATCGCGAAAAATAAATAAATCACTGAACCAAAATTCTTTTATGTAACGTATCACTTAATGCTTTCATTTTTACTCAAAAGACATGCTTTTATGCCCCTAATGGTAGAATACACTCCGAAAATTCAATATTCACTCACGAAATTATTCTGAATAAAGGAGCTTGCGCCATTGTACGCCCATCCCATCTTGATTAATTTTAAAAGCTGTCATTTAAAAAAATATTTTTATAAAAAAGCTACTGCGAAAACACGGTCTCGATGTCAATAAACTGATGCTGAAGATATTTTTAACTGATCGTTTTAAATAAAACGTTACATAAATAAAATTTCAACAAAGTTTGTGGCGTATTTAGAAAGATATTTTGATTTAAGCTGAATGAAATAATTTAAAAAAAAATGTTATTTAAAAAAACAACCATCACGTCTCTTTCCCAAAGAAGTGGGCAGAGAGAATATAATACGACACTATCCTGAATTTGCAAACAATCTTCACCTCTTCCGCATTCATGCGTCTCCTGACCATTTTCAAGTATTTGTAATATTTGATCATGCCATATTTATTCGGTCTTCCCCTGCTTCTATTCGTTTCATAAATTAGTTGGTGTATTCCTTTTGCGTTGGTGCATCATTTTCCTCCACATGTTAATATCACCTTCAAGAACTCTTCTTAGTCTTTTCAACTACTCCAAGTTTAGCCTTATATTCCTTTCTTACATCTCCGTTTTTAATTCTGTCTTACGATGATTTTCCACACATTAGTAGAATTTTGATACCACCAGATTTTAAGTTTTGATTGATTCTTATATATTACACTGATAAACTTGAAGCTGGCACCAATTCGAAAAGAAATTTTTATTTGCTTTAAAAAGTAGAAACGTAATACTTGCATAAGTGACTTTTCGATTTGGTGGCTAGCTACAGCGACTCTACATATCTACACTTCTTCCTCTTCTTCTAACCCTTATCCGCACCCAACGGTGTATATGTTATTTTTCCACTCATTCGATTAAAATCCCCAAACCATCTCAACATACCTTTATCAGTTTGATCTATAATGCTTTCTCAGCTTTGTATTTTTAAAGAAGATTTTTGATTTCCGGGTACTTACAAGGCTTAAGACCTGTCAAAGGCTAGTTAAAGTGATCACCTAATACACGTGTTATATTAACAACAATAATGTAATGTATATTAAAAATATAATAAAAACCGGTTTATTTTTTTAAATGTTTGATAACGTCATACATATTGCAAGGCTTAATACGCAAGATGCCTTATTCCATTTGGATTCACTTAATGGAAGAAAGTAAAAATATTTTTATTTTCTTCATCTTCGAACCCTTATACGAACCTAAAGGTGCATAGGTAACTGCATCATATAAACGCAGTGCTATCTTGATCGTTAACACATAAAGGAAAAGTGATCAGCCCTCCGCTTCAGATACTAGTCCAGGGTATTTTTTAATAAATATTAGAGTTAAAAAATCATTAATATTTAATTAACCCCCCCTGAAAGTCGAACCTGGGATCTCCAGTACGGTAGCCAAGTGTGCTGACCATTACACCGTGGAAGTGAACATTTTTATTTGAATATTTATCCAGATCAAAACACATTATTTTACTCCTAAATATATGTAAAATACAAAAAGGTATCCATGCCTTTCGTTTGACCGTTGAATTATGATATTTTTACTATATAATTGTGCATCAGCTGTAAAATTAGCCCATATGGAGTTATACAGTTTACGGATTAAGCCGACGATGTGTATAATTTGTATTATGAATGTAAGTAGAATAATTTCAAACACCATTAAGTTTTAACATCAAAATTGGCGAAAGATTAAGCCTAATACCCGAAACACGCCTCGCAGAATACTTCAAAGCAAACTTGAAGCTGGCACCAATTCGGAAAGAGATTTTTATTTGCTTCAAGAAGTAGGAACGTAATACTTAAACTAATGACTTTTCGATTTGGTGGCTAGCTACAACGACTTTTCGGGTTGTGGGCTGAAAGCTTAGTACGGGAATTATGGGATTCTTGAATTTTCTGATTTTCTCGTATGAACGGGATGATTTCGACGCAGGAGGCAAACATTGTTGGCTCTGTGTTTTAATGTAGGGAAGAGTATTGTTTGTGTAGAAGCCGTTTTGCGTTATCCCTTGTTCTACGTGCAGTGTATGCATAAACCATATGTAGGCCAAGTAATGCTTTAGGAATACATATAAGAAGTTCGAAAGAATTAAACTTTCCTACTAATTTCAAGCATAGATGCCGCAGATCTTTTACAGTAAAAATGCTTTTGACTTTTTCAATTGAAGCAAAAATACTATTTTTCCAAGTTTGAGCTATATATTTGTCAAACATAGTAATTACTTAACTAGCATATAAAAGGTCAAAGGCCTTATTAATACCCAGACTTTCATATTCATCTTCATCTATTTTGAAATGTCAAGATGTTATGAAAACATCTAAGTGAAGAAACCCAGTTTTGTGAAGAATTTAAACACACCCACAAAATTACTTAAATAAAAAGATTTTTTGCAGATACTTTAGTACATGTGGGGTATTTTATAAAACTTAATAAAATAAAACTAAAACTTTAAACACTTTTAACTTTTTTACCACTTTAATTTTTGGAAAATTTCTCCAACCGGTTTTAACAAGCAGGTTTTCAGGGCCTCACCATCCATTATTACTACATATCAATCATTTAAAGATGACTAAGTGCTTTTTAAAACCGGTTATAGAAAAGTACCTAAAAAGTAGTTTAAAACAATGTTAAGTTTTAGTTTTATTTTATAAGGTTTTGATAAACAAATTATTAAGACCAATTCCTATCCTTTCTTTAGACCTAAATGTCATCGGGGTTCTACTTTATATTATTTTTAGTATTAATTTATGTATCAAAATGTGTATCAAAATCATTGCTATACAATTCGCTCACTCCTTTCAAGAACGTCATAAATCAAAAATCGTCAATTTTCAGTGGTGCACGTTTTCGGAATGCCCAGAAAATGTACTATATCCCAGCAAAAGCGGCATATTTTTAACTCAATATTTACCCGCTACAGGCCAGAAAGTGTTGTTTTTGCATTTTGAAGAAAATGTTTTGTTTAGTTATTTTTTTAAATATACTAAATATTTTTCAAATGGAAAAAACCATCAGGTTTTACCTAAAAAGATCTGCTGCACAGAAAAAAGTTAAATAAGTGGCTTGATATTTATTTTGAATACATTATATTATAGTTTTAAACTTTAAAAACGTTCTCTTGAAAAATGAAGTTTTTTGATTTATGACGTTCTTGAAAGGAGTGAGCGAATTATGAATTCGCGTAATCTTTATCAAACATCCAATGGTAAAATCACTTCGTACAATTTATTTTTACGTTTCACGGTTAAAAAAGTAAAAAAGAATGTTTGGTACATAACGTATATCTTGTTCGCGATCAATGGATATATGTACCGACCGTAAGTGTACAGGTCATAAGTTTAGGAGCTATTAGCAATTTGGGAATTGGGACTGAGAGCTTTATTACCGCTTAGTAATATGGTATCATTAATTCCAGGCAATTAACATGACCCAAAGAAAAAACGTTTATTATCATTGTAAGAGGGACAGAAATTATTTTATTCTTTTATATATTTTGTATTTTACGGCATAACCTTTAGCTAAAATTTAAGGTTGACTGACATTAATGATTTAATAATAACAACTTGTTACAATCAGATTATTTTCTTACAATAAATAAGTATTTAAATAAATTGGTAAATTAGACAATATTATTTTTGACATCTCAACACAGATGAAGAAGAATATGGAATTTCATTAATTGGTTCGGCAGTCACTTTGTGGTAAAACCTATAATTTTTTATTTAAATTTTATGTATTTAGTAAATACCAGTATTCCTTAATAGGTTTTCCCGCGAAGTCATTGCAGATTCAATTAATAAAATTCCATATTCTTCTACATCTATGTTGATATGTCAAAAGTAATATTGATGAAACAATTTTTTTATACAATCGCGAAATAAAATCAATTGCTATCAACGTTTAACAATCAAGTTGTCAGTGATAGATACTTGTCTGTTTTTCACATAACCGTAGATCCTTGAGCACATCCACCCTTGTCCTTTTTTATTAGAACGACGTGTCCTCGTTCATCCCCACTCCACCTTCGACCCTCTCTCCCGAGGCGACCTGCAATGGAGACTCAAAAAATAACTTTTACATTTGTTGAAGAGGAACCTTTATTATGTACGGTAGAGTGAATTGGAATCGCAAATTGAAGTCTTGCGCCATCAACCAAATAATTTAATAAATTAATTAAGAAATTGAGGGATTTTACTGAAAAAGGTATTGAAATTGAAATCTTCTTTTCTTAAATGGATCACTTTTGCTAAAATATTTTGAAAATGAACAAATCTTAGTATCTCAACGTATTCTATTATATTTATTGTAAATGTAGATGTTTTTTTTTAATGTATTCAAAATAAAACAAAATTATTCGTTCTAATTCCATTTTTTTTTTATAAATATTTACAATGATTTATAATGTAACGTGTTTCGTCTTATCAAGACATTATCAAAATAACTTTGTAAAATGTATTATAAAATAGAAATGTAATTCGATCAAAAAACTTTGTTTTATTTTGGATATTATTTTTTGACATCTCATCAAAGATGAAGAAGAATAAGAATATGACCGTCATAGGCTGATTTTAGTGATCACTTTACACACGTGTAACATTCACCAATTCTACCCATTATTGACAACCACACTACTCAAATTCTTGGAAGTTCTGTATATATGAACCAATTTACAATAGAAACCTCGTTCTTAAATCACTAGAACTTCACTAGAGACATCTATTGGTGACATGTAAAGAAGCTTTTTATTAAGCAGAAACTCTTATTTTGGATACATTTCCAAAAAAAATCTTCTAGTTTATAAACATATATTTGAATAAAAAAAATTGTATTGTGGTTGTCAACAGTGGCGTGCACAAAGAATTAATTAGGATAGGCAGTAGAGGTAGGTAGTAAGGTAAACTCGGTACTATTAAGTAAAGTAGGGTAGGTACTAGTTGCATTTTTATATGTCATAGTTTGAATAGGCATAGCATTTCTGCCTATATGAAATTTAAGTACCTACAATTGTTAAGCTATATAAGGACCATCAGTCTATTTAATTTACACAGTAGTTTGAAAATGCCAAAAAAATTGTCACAATTTTTTTAAATGTTTTTATTTTATAAAAAAAATAACATTTAGTAGACTCTTAAAATCAGTGTTTGATTTTAATATTTAATATAAAAAGTTGAAAGCGAAGTTCAAATTTTATTTTATACAGTTTCATATTCTTCTTCAGATGAAGAACATGCTATGTTGAGATGTTAAAATGTAAAAATAACTCCTGAATGGAGATTTGAACGCACCTAAAATGTTGTGGATAGGTGTTTCATCTCAAGTCGAGACCCCTATGATATACATATTAATAAAGTCACCGCGAGTACCGCCACCGCTCTCATTGTTTAAATTCATATATTAAATATGCAAATCTGTTTGGTCTCTACACAAAATCTCATAGAGTCAGAATGTTGGGATGGACGTAAAGTTTCCCGGATTGTGGATGCAGCTAGGAATCGATTTGCGACCTTTAACATGCCCTGGGCGAACTTTTATATTGTTTTCTTTGACTTCGAATGAGGAGCTTCGTGACATTCAATAACAAAGGATTTTAAGGAGCAGGGGAATAAAGAAATGCAAACATTGGATGAAAAAAGTAATCGATATTTCTCCGACTGAAGAAAACTAGAGAGAATATTGATTTTTCTTTTTACATGTTTATTTTATCAATCTTTGTCTCAAACCTTGAGGTAAGATGTGCAAATCTTGGTTTATTGGTAAAACATGTACTCGTAAAATGAAAAATACAAATAAGAAAATACTATATATATATATATATATATATATATATATATATATATATATATATATATATATATATATATATATATATATATATATATATATATATATATATATATTATTTATATATTTATATATATATATATATATATATATATATATATATATATATATATATATATATATATATATATATATATATATATATATATATATATATATATATATATATATATATATATATATATATATTTATATATATAAATATATATATATATATATATATATATATATATATATATATATATATATATATATATATATATAAATATATATATATATATATATATATATATATATATATATATATATATATATATATATATATATATATATATATATATATATATATATATATATATATATATATATATATATATATATATATATATATATATTTATATATATATATATATATAAATATATATATATATATATATATATATATATATATATATATATATATATATATATATATATATAAATATATATATATATATATATATATATATATATATATATATATATATATATATATATATATATATATATATATATATATATATATATATATATATATATATATATATAAATATATATATATATATATATATATATATATATATATATATATATATATATATATATATATATATAAATATATATATATATATATATATATATATATATATATATATATATATATATATATATATATATATATATATATATATATATATATATATATATATATATATATATATATATATATATATATATATATATATATATATATATATATATATATATATATATATATATATATATATATATATATATATAAATATATGTATATATATATATGGAACTGTTTAAAACGATTGTCAAGGGATTTCAAAAGAAATGTATGATTTTAGATGATAAATCGAGTGATTTGTTATATCGGGTTTTATTATATTGAGGTTTGGATAGCTGAAAACATATAATATTAATGTTCACTCTCTTATTTGTTGATCTCAATATACCGAAACGAATTAACGTGAATTTAAATCTCGTCAAAAGATTACTATTGTATACCTTAGTTGCATGCGGAAATACCATATTCTAAAATTTTCACGTTAATTAAATATGACTTGAACTAAACTATGTGTATTTACACATATATTTACATACACACATACACACAAAATAAAATAGCTTATTTATTTTTTGATTTGGCGTTTAATTTGTAGAACTCCATTTTATTTTATGTATTAATTTTAAATCAAACACAGATTTTTTGAGTCCACTAAGTTGTATTTTAGTAACAAAAACACATAAAAAATTATATTGTGACAATTGTTTCGCCTTGTTAGGGCATAATGAAACGAATATCCGTTTGATAATGCCCTTACAAGGCGAAAAAATTGTCACAATATAATTTTTTATGTGTTTTTGTTAGTAAAATACAACTTAGTAGACTCAAAAAATCTGTGTTTGATTTAAAATTAATACAAAATATAAAATAGCTTATTGAAAGCATTAATTCAATTTTCGTTTCAGTTATTATCTTAATGACGAAAAGTTGATCCTGATATGATTGATTAAATTAGAGGTAAGCTCGTGTGATAGGTCATAAGGTGAAATGGGACAAGGTAAGACGAGATAAGGTCTAGGTGGAGTTCCATAAAGGAGCAAGTACCCGAGCAAACAAGCTTACAGCGAAAGGTTGGGCCAAAATTGATTCTCGATATTCTCCTTAAACTTACGCAAACTCTAAATTAATATTGAACGAGGCAAGTAAGCGTTCGCTTCCAATAATTGTATTGACATTTTAATACAACATAAAGTGCCACCTAGATTGTAAATATAGAATTGTGCCATTGAATGTTTGGCAACCCAATAAGTAGACCAATTGTTATGACCAAAAACATTTTTTCTAATGTATACAGGTTTTTTACTTCAAGTGGACATTTTACATATCAAATTATTTGTTTTGAAAGCATTAACTTTGTGAATCATATTGACATATTATTTTGAAAAATAAAAAGACTTTTTTTTGATCCACTAACATTTTTATTAACCAACTAGTTTCGGCAACAACCTGTTGCCCTCTTTAGGGTTTAATTTATGATTATGAGAGTCATAAATCAAACCATGAAGAGGGCAACAGATTGTTGCCGAAACTAGTTGGTTGTCAATAAAAATGTGAGTGGATCAAAAAACAAAGTATTTTTATTTCTCAAAAAAAAAAATCTAATTGTATGCCTTAAAAACTAAACTGGACGTTATATTGTACATTATAAAAAAGTCAGAGATTTTCATAACCTATTTTGTGTCGGGTTGTGGTCCCGTGGTTAGTGTCGCGGAGTCAGAGTTTCTCGGCTCGAACCCACACTACCACAATTCGATACCTACTTCTAATAATGAACCGCTCAGGCTCACAGAAATAGTATGAAATACAAGTATTTTAGTAAATAATAAAAACACATTTACTTATCTTTTTTAATAAAGTACTACACAGGAGTATATGAGTAGAATGGTGAATGCTACACGTGTATAAACTGATTTCCAAATCAGCCTGTGTGTGACAGGTATTTTTTTACATATACTAAATATTTTTCAAATAGAGAACAAACATTCAGGTTTTACCTAAAAAGATCTGTTGCAAACTAAAAAGTTCAATAAGTGGCTTGATATTTACTTTTAATACATTTTATTATATTTTTAAACTATAAAAACGATCTCCTGAAAATCAAGTTTTTTTTATAAATATATGACGTTATTGAAAGGAGTGAGCAATACATTATAACCAGTTCAATTAATTAATAATTCGATTATAATGCTTAATAAAATCATTCCTTAATCCAAGATACTCATAGATGACTGTTGTGAACTTACATGTACTATGTCACGAGATTGATCAACACTCGTACATTTAGAAGTTAGTGTGATGAGTAGTGTGGTTGTCAATCATGGGTACAATGATAAATATTAAAGTTGTAACTCAACCAGCCTATGATAAGTCACAAGCCTAGGTTACAATTAAATACCCGGACTTCCATATTCTCCTTCATCTACATATGTTAAGATGTCAAATGACGAAATGTAATGATTCGAAGTAATTTTTGTTTGGAGTCCAATCGTACCCCGGGGAGCTTGTTCAGAAGTCCTTGTATATACGATATCCGAAAGATCAAGGCACTAATGCCCGAAAATACGTCCGATTCCCCTAA